>NC_138231.1:25313905-25433905 GCF_964197995.2 Scardinius erythrophthalmus
AAATATATCTTAAGAAAGCTTGAAACGTCTTTTAAACAATTTAAAACGAAAAGAAATAGGCTACTCTCTGATTATGTAATCCATGATGTGCATTTCTCTCTATAGGCGCGTTCACTATATGGAGATGGCGATCATCAACTTCATCTTTACAGCTGTTGTTGCTGTTAATAAACTAAAAATAATAGGCCTATAATTTTATTAAAAATATATTCAATGAAATTGTAATTGTATTAAAAAAAAATCCTGTTCAAGTTTTTTTTTTTTTTCGCATTAAATTCAGGCTACTGAGTCGCTGTCCTCAGTGCCCAGAAAAGCGCTGAAACGGAGAGGAAGGGCAACCCGTTTTTTATTTTTTGGCTTATTTTAACTGGCCCATCCAGTTTTCTGGAGGCCCACCTACAATCAAAATCCTGGCGCCGCTAGTGCTTCACATCGTCTGATATCAAGAAATAACAGACCGCATTCCACATTGGAATTCAACCAAGCCATGTAATAATGTTTAATAACTTTCAAACGGTAGAGCCTGGTCCTTTATGACATAGCCAAATGTCGGTGTATTTTTGCTTTATACATTTTAGGCTTATTCTCAAATTCAAATTGTGTTAGGGCGGCGGGATTATTAGGCAATTTTAATCGGACAATTTGACCGGAGAGATTTATTTTTGTCGGACATTTCATTTTTTTTCCGGTCAATGTCCGGTAATTACCGGACAACGGAAACCCTGGTTTAGGGGTAGGGTTAGTGTGAGGAGATAGAATATACAGTTTGTACAGTATAAAAACCATTAAGTCTATGGAGAGTCCCCACAAAGATAGTAAACTGTGTGTGTGTGTGTGTGTGTGTGTGTGTGTGTGTGTGTGTGTGTGTGTGTGTGTGTGTGTGTGTGTGTGTGTGTGTGGCGTGGGCGCGATTGAACAGTGGACACATAAAAACATACTACGTGATTATACAGTACGACATTCAAACTGCAATGTGTTAACTTATATTTGTGTACAGTCGCAATAAAACACAACATTGTGCTTTTGTAAAATAATTTCAAGCAATCCACCCCCCGAAAGGCACTAATTTTAAAATGAAACTAAAATGCTCATGGCTGCACAGGCATTCATAACGGTGCGCATCCACGGCGAGGAAATAGCAGATCAGAGTGAACGTTTTTCAGTTAATTCCTACTTCCATAGGAATTCATTTGAAACGCTCGCTCAACCACTATCAATGTCAGTGCGGACGAGCATATTTTTTACTTTCGTTTTTAAGTTGGCGATTCAAAAGCCCCCAGCGGTGTCACACGTCGATTAACCGGTGGTAAAATATTCTCACCGTCACAAACCTAGTATATTTTTATGTAGATACAATAGGCCTACCTGATTTTGAACACAAGAGGGCAGTATAGCCCTATGTATGACTTGACTTTTATGTGACTAAATAGTACAATTACTATTTTTAAACTTATAAATAATTATTAAATTGAAAAAAAAAAGAATAAAATGGGTTTAGTTGTGATATTTGTATACTTTTATATAGAAATAAATGGTTTTTAATTACATTTTTAGAAGATGAGGCTTTTAGTTTCCTTTTTGTACATTACTTTAGTCCCTCACTATAGCAAAACCGTTTGAGATGTTTAATATCCGTTCACAATTTAGCATCTTTAATGTATTTTCATCATTTTGAAAAAGTTTGGTGTGAAAAAAATAAACCAGTTAGGAAGAGTAGCTAAAAATTCGAGTCTGAAATATCCAAAAAATCCACATTCAAACCAAAATATCTGACTTCCTTTTGCTCTGAGCTAATAACTGTAAATTAGAAAGTTGTCTGGCTCGGTGAGACCAATATATATTCTGATTTTTATAACTGTTGGTAAAACTAACCCCCCCACTTTTGTCAAAAGCATGTTGAAAGTGACACACTTCCTGCTGCCAGTTGGTGGCGCTATAACTTTGACTCACAATAGTTACATCCATCTGATCGGCCTCTAACCACGAACACACTGCTGAAGTTCCATCAAGATCAGTTAATGTATGCAGAAGTTATTCCACTTCGTGTTTCTCTTTTCTCGCCATAAATTCGATTCCTCGCCACGGCCAAACCGTTTGAGATATCAAAAATCCGTCCGCAATTTAGCATCCTCAAAGTCTTGACTACATGCACACCGAGTTTGGAGGGGACACAGTGAATTTTCTAGGAGGAGTATTTCACATTCCACAGCAAGCGTTTTCCAAACAACCCATAATAGCCGACTTCCTGTTGAGCTGGCGTAAAACTTGACCGGGGGAAAGTTGTTCGGCACAATGAGATCTATATGTGTACCGAGTTTCATATTAATTCATGCAAGCGTGTTTGATATATGGTTTTAGAACCCCGTTCAAGGGGGCGCTGTTGAGCCCCCCAGCCACGCCCGGGTACCAGCTTCAGCCCGGCCCTGATGGCCGTGGGTTCTGACCTGTGTGCAAAGTTTCAAGAGTTTTCGAGCACGTTAAGGGTCCCAAAAGCCCCTGAAACCTTGAAAACAAACATTAAACTCAACAGAAAAATCCCTCCCACCCCTCACACACACAGAGACAGACAGAGAGAGAGAAAATTCTCCAGAAAATCCACATTCAAACCAAATTATCTGAGTTCCTGGTGGTCTAAAGTTATGACAGTAAATTAGAAAGTTGTCCGTCTTGATGAGAACAATACACCTACCAAGTTTTGTGATTCTAGGAAAAACTAAGCCCCCATTTTTGACTAAAGGTGGCGCTACTGAGCCATTCCACCACGCCCGTTTCTGAAACTTTGCACATGTCTACTGGATAATAAATGTGATGTGTCTGTCGAGTTTCATGCATTTTCAAGTATGTTAAGAGTCTCAAAAGCATCAAAAAATAATATTAAAGTTTGATGCGTTGCCACGGCAACAGTATCTAAGATATCAATAATCCTTTCACAGGTTTACATCTGCCGTGTGTCTACATTGTACACATAAAGTTTGAAGCAAATCGGGTAAAAATAAGACACTGATTTCAAAGCATTTTGAAAGTGATGTACTTCCTGCTGCCTGTTGGTGGCGCTATAACTTTGACTCACAATAGTCACATCCATGTGATCGGCCTCTTACAACGAACACACTGCTGAAGTTTCATCAAGATCAGTTAATGTATGCAGAAGTTATAACACACTTCCTGTTTCATTTTTTCGCCATAAATTTGTTTCCTCGCCACGGCCAAACCGTCCGAGATATCAAAAATCCGTCCGCAATTTAGCATCCTCAATGTCTTGACTTCATGCACACCGAGTTTGGAGGCGAATCGATGAATTCCCTAGGAGGAGTACATTAAATTCCACAGCATGCGTTTCCAAACAACGCTAAATAGCCAACTTCCTGTTTGGCTGGCGTAAAACTTAGAGCACGAAAGTTGTTCGGCCCGATGAGATCTATATGTGTACCGAGTTTCATATTATTACATGCAAGCGTGTTTGATTTATGGACACGTGTTTGGATCCCGTTCCAGGGGGCGCTGTCGAGCCCCCCTGCCACGCCCGGGTACCAGCTTCAGTCCGGCCCTGATGGCCGCGGGTTCTGACGTGTGTGCAAAATTTCAAGAGTTTTCGAGCATGTTAAGGGCCCCAAAAGTGCCCGAAAGGTTGACAAAATAATAATAATAATAATAATAATAATAATAATTAAAGCTGCAAGCAGCGATGAAAGGGCCCTCGCACCCGTGCCATCAACACTCGGTGGTTTTAGGAAGACAGAGCATGGTTGGGAAATGTACATTTAAGGAGGTATATATAGTAAGAGTATGTCAAAGTCAGTTACAAAATGTTTTGTATAATGGTGATAATAGCATGCTTCATCACTCAGCTAAGTGTTGCTAGCATGTTTAGTCTGTTCCTAGCATGCTTAGTACACAATAATTATGTGGTTAGTACTGCATTACTGTGTTAACCATGTCAGTTTCTGTTGCCAGTAGGTGGCGTTATGACTATAACTGAATATGAGCATGGATGTGTGTTCAGGACAGAACTCTTATCAAACGTGTGAAGTTTGGTGCAAATTGGACATTGCCTTCTTGAGTAACAACAAAGTCATGTTTCATTGAATTAGCATTCTTTAGCACTTAGCTAAGCATTGTTAGCATGTTTTAACATGTTTCTAGCATGTTTAGAACTCAATGGCATTTTTAACATGTTGCTAGAACGGCATCAACGTGTTAAACATGTCACTTCCTGTTGCCAGTAGGTGGCGCTATTACTATAACTGAACATTCTCATGTAGATGTGTTCAGGCCATGACTCTTATCAAAAGTGTGAAGTTTGGGGCAGATTGGACATTCCATGCCTGAGTTACAACAAATTCCTATTTAATTGCAATAATAGCATGCTTTAGCACTTAGCTAAGAGTTTGCTAGCATGTTTTAGCATGTTTCTAGTATGTTGTTAGCATGTTTAACACTTGCTGGCACTTTTTTATGTTATTAGGAGTCCATAACAGTGTTAAACATGTCACTTCCTGTTGCCAGCAGGTGGCGCTATGACTGTAACTGAATATAAGCATGGTCATGTGTTCAGGACAGAACGCTTATCAAAAGTGTGAAGTTTGGGGCAGATTGGACATTCCATGCCTGAGTTACAGCAAATTCATATTTAATTGCAGTAATATCATTCTTTAGCACTTAGCTAAGTGTATGCTAGTATGTTTTAGCATGTCTCTAGTATGTTGGTAGGATGTTTAGCACCTACTGGCATTTTTTTATATGTTATTAGGAGTCAAGAACAGTGTTAAACGTCACTTCCTGTTGCCAGCAGGTGGCGCTATGACTATAACTAAATATGAGCATGGGCATGTGTTCAAGAGATAACTCTTATCAAACATGTGAAGTTTGGGGTAGATTGTACATTGCCTTCTTGAGCAACAACAAAGTCCTGTTTCATTGAATTAGCATGCTTTAGCACTTAGGTATTGCTAGCATGTTTTAATATGTTTTCTAGCATGTTTAGAACTCAATGGCATTTTTAACATGTTGCTAGAACGGCATCAACGTGTTAAACATGACACTTCCTGTTGCCAGTAGGTGGTGCTATTACTATAACTGAATTTGAGCATAGACATGTGTTCAGGCCATGATTCTTATCAAACGTGTGAAGTTTGGGGCAGATTGGACATTCCATGCCTGAGTTACAGCAAATTCCTATTTAATTGCAGTAATAGCATGCTTTAGCACTTAGCTAAGAGTTTGCTAGCATGTTTCTAGTATGTTGCTAACCTGTTTAGCACTTGCTGGCTCTTTTTATATGTTATTAGGAGACCACAACAGTGTTAAACATGTCACTTCCTGTTGACAGCAGGTGGCGCTATTACTATAACTGAATATTCTCATGTAGATGTGTTCAGGCCATGACTCTTATCAAACGTGTGAAGTTTGGGGCAGATTGGACATTCCATGCCTGTGTTACAGCAAATTCCTATTTAATTGCAGCAATAGCATGCTTTAGCACTTAGCTAGGTGTTTGCTAGCATGTTTTAGCATGTTTCTAGTATGTTGTTAGCATGTTTAGCACTTGCTGGCACTTTTTTATATGTTTTTATATGTCCACAACAGTGTTTAACATGTCACTTCCTGTTGCCAGCAGGTGGCACTATGACTGTAACTGAATATGAGCATGGTCATGTGTTCAGGACAGAACTCTTATCAAACGTGTGAAGTTTGGGGCAGATTGGACATTCCATGCCTGAGCTACAGCAACTTCCTGTTTCATGGCGAAACATCGAAATTTGTCAGGCCGCCGAGGACCCGCCCTTCGACGAAAACTCAAGATCTTCGCAATTTAACGTCACAAAGGCCTTAAGATTACACTCACCAAATTTGAAGATGATCAGATTAAAACTGTAGGAGGAGTTTGTTAAACTACGAGGCCTGAAAATGGCAAAAACTGCACAAAAATCTGAGAGGAAGTTGAAAATGGCTGACTTCCTGTTGTGTTTAGGGCTATGCTCCAAGAGACTTTTTTGTAGGTATTAGGTCATTACATGTATGTACCGAATTTTGTGCACGTACGCGGAACGTTGCGGGAGGCGCACTCCGTTGAACTTTTATAGGTGGCGCTATCGAGCCATTTTGCCCCGTCCAATTCTGAAACCTTTATCAGATGTAAATTTTCGCCAGTTCTGACGCGTGTGCAAAGTTTCGTGAGTTTTCGCGCATGACTAGGCCCTCAAAAATGCAATTAAATGCGGAGAAGAATAATAATAATAATAAACAGAGCAATTCCAAGAGGGTCCTCACACCATCGGTGCTCGGGCCCTAATAAACAGAGCAATTCCAAGAGGGTCCTCACACCATCGGTGCTCGGGCCCTAATAATAATAATAATAATTAAAGCTGCAAGCAGCGATGAAAGGGCCCTCGCACCCGTGCCGCCGCCACCCGGTGGCTTTAGGAAGACAGAGCATGGTTGGAAAATGTGCATTTAAGGAGGTATATATAGTAGTTGCTAGCATGTTTAGTATGTTTTTAGCATGCTTAGTACACAATAGTTATGTGGTTAGTACTGCATTACTGTGTTAACCATGTCAGTTTCTGTTGCCAGTAGGTGGGGCTATGTCTATATCTGAATATCGCTATGTAGATGTGTTCAGTGCAGGACTTTTATCAAACATGTGGAGTTTGGGGCAGATTGGACATTGTATGCTTGAGTTACAACAACTTCCTTTAGCATTTCTAGCATGTTTTATGATGTTTCTAGCATATTACATATTAATTTTGGGGTAGATTGGACATTGAATGCCTGAGTTACAGCAAATTCATATTTAATTGCAGTAATAGGATGCTTTAACACTTAGCTAAGTATTTGATTGCATGTTTCTAGTATGTTGCTAACATGTTTAGCAGTTGGTGACACTTTTTTATATGTTATTAGGAGTCCAGAATAGTGTTAAACGTCACTTCCTGTTGCCAGCAGGTGGCGCTATGACTATATCTGAATATGAGCATGGACTTGTGTTCAGGAGATAACTATTATCAAACGTTTGAAGTTTGGGGTAGATTGGACATTGTATGCCTAAGTTACAACAACTTCCTTTAGCATTTCTAGCATGCTTTAGAACTTAGCTAGGTGTTGCTAGCATGTTTCTTGCATGTTACATATTAAGTTTGGGGCAGATTGGACATTCCATGCCTGTGTTACAGCAAATTCATATTTAATTGCAGCAATAGCATGCTTTAGCACTTAGCTAAGTGTTTGCTAATATGTTTCTAGTATGTTGTTAGCATGTTTAGCACTTGCTGGCACTTTTTTATATGTTATCAGGAGTCCACAACAGTGTTTAACATGTCACTTCCTGTTGCCAGCAGGCGGTGCTATGACTGTAACTGAATGAGCATGGTCATGTGTTCAGGACAGAACGCTTATCAAAAGTGTGAAGTTTGGCGCAGATTGGACATTGCCTTCTTGAGTAACAACAACATCCTGTTTCATTGAATTAGCTAAGTATTGCTAGCATGTTTTAACATGTTTCTAGCATTTTTAGAAGTCAATGGCATTTTTAACATGTTGCTAGAACGGCATCAACGTGTTAAACATGACACTTCCTGTTACCAGTAGGTGGCGCTATTACTATAACTGAATATTCTCATGTAGATGTGTTCAGGCCATGACTCTTATCAAACGTGTGAAGTCTGGGGCAGATTGGACATTCTGTGCCTGAGTTACAACAAATTTCTATTTAATTGCAGTAATAGCATGCTTTAGCACTTAGCTAAGTGTTTGCTAGCATGTTTTAGCATGTTTCTAGTATGTTGTTAGCATGTTTAGCACTTGCTGGCACTTTTTTATATGTTATCAGGAGTCCACAAGAGTGTTAAACGTGTCACTTCCTGTTGCCAGCAGGTGGCGCTATGACTATAACTGAATATGAGCATGGTCATGTGTTCAGGACAGAACGCTTATCAAAAGTGTGAAGTTTGGGGCAGATTGGACATTCCATGCCTTAGTTACAGCAACTTCCTATTTATTTGCAGCAATAGCATGCTTTAGCACTTAGCTAAGTGTTTGCTAACATGTTTCTAGTATGTTGTTAGCATGTTTAGCACTTGCTGGCACTTTTTTATATGTTATCAGGAGTCCACAACAGTGTTTAACATGTCACTTCCTGTTGCCAGCAGGTGGCGCTATGACTGTAACTGAATATGAGCATGGTCATGTGTTCAGGACAGAACGCTTATCAAACGTGTGAAGTTTGGGGCAGATCGGACATTCCGTGCCTGAGTTACAGCAAATTCCTATTTAATTGCAGTAATAGCATGCTTTAGCACTTAGCTAAGTGTTTGCTAGCATGTTTTAGCATGTTTCTAGTAAGTTGTTAGCATGTTTAGCACTTGCTGGCACTTTTTTATATGTTATCAGGAGTCCACAAGAGTGTTAAACATGTCACTTCCTGTTGCCAGCAGGTGGCGCTATGACTGTAACTGAATATAAGCATGGTCATGTGTTCAGGACAGAACGCTTATCAAAAGTGTGAAGTTTGGGGAAGATTGGACATTCCATGCCTGAGTTACAGCAACTTCCTGTTTCATGGCGAAACATCAAAATTTGTCAGGCCGCCGAGGGCCCGCCCTTCGACGAAAACTCAAGATCTTCGCAATTTAACGTCGCAAAGGCCTTAAGATTACACTCACCAAATTTGAAGATGATCAGATTAAAACTGTAGGAGGAGTTCGTTAAAGTACGAGGCCTGAAAATGGCAAAAAGTGCACAAAAATCAGAGAGGAAGTTGAAAATGGCTGACTTCCTGTTGTGTTTAGAGCTATGCTCCAAGAGACTTTTTTGTAGGTATTAGGTCCTTTCACATATGTACCGAATTTCGTACACGTACGTGGAACACAGCGGGAGGCGCACTCCGTTGAACTTTTATAGGTGGCGCTATCGAGCCATTTTGCCCCGCCCAATTCTGAAACCTATATCAGATGTAAATTTTCGCCAGTTCTGACGCGTGTGCAAAGTTTCGTGAGTTTTCGAGCATGTTTAGGCCCTCAAAAATGCAATTAAATGCGGAGAAGAATAATAATAATAATTAAAGCTGCAAGCAGCGATGGAAAGGGCCCTCGCACCCCTGCCACCGCCACCCGGCACCTTTAGGAAAGGCCTTAAGATTACACTCACCAAATTTGAAGAGGATCAGATCAAAACTGTAGGAGGAGTTTGTTAAAGTACAACATCAGGAAATGGCAAAAACTGCCCAAAATCTGAGAGGAAGTTCAAAATAGCTGACTTCCTGTTGTGTTTAGGGCTACGCTCCAAGAGACTTTTTTGTAGGTATTGGGTCATTACATGTATGTACCAAATTTCATACCTGTACGTGAAACGTCGAGCCGGGGGAAAATGTAGGGGCAATAATTAAGCCATTTTGCCCCACCCAATTTTGAAAACCATATCACACGTAAATTTTCACCACTTCTGAAGCGTGTGCAAAGTTTCATGATTTTTCGAGCACGTTTTGTATTTGCCACACTTCCTGCTACCAGCAGGTGGCGCTATTGCTATAACCAAATATGAGCATGGTCATGTGTTCAGGACAGGACTCTTATCAAACATGTGAAGTTTGGGGCAGATTGGAAATTGTATGCCTAAGTTACTGCAGGCTGTCTGTGGTTGCCTAGCAACATCGGAACTGCAAGCAACATTAATATTGAACTTATCTGATCATGCATATATCACCAAAGGGCCGAAATTGGGTGAACTAGTGCAAAAAATGCCCGTGCAAAATCAGTTTTTGTGTGTGTTTTTAGTAATTGTTGGTTTGGTGTGTGCTCATTGTTACAATTACACAGCAAAAGTTCAGTGACATTTTTATTTGTGCATGGTAAAAAGCACACAGTGAACTCTGAGAAAACGCTATGCTTGAGCAAACAGTTTGTGAATAGGCAACTACAAATGATGCCCGTGAAAGAGACTGTGAACGCATTGAATAGGATATGTTTAGTTGGTGAATAGCATAGGCTACTATTACACAGTAGCGACAACGTTAAGCGCACCAGAATGAAATATAATATTCAGAAGTAAACACTAACAGCATAGCTGACTTACAGATTCAGTTTACATCCACAAATGAATAAGCACCTCGATTCAGGGAGCAGTGCAAAGTGCCCGTGCAAAATCAGTTTTTGTGAGCTGATCGCCGTCAAAAAAGTTCAGGAGATATTTCTTGCGATGGCAATATGATCAAAAATAACTTTATATTGATTCAATGGATTAATTGCATTTTGAAAAAAAAAAAAAAAGTCATGAATTTATTGCATTTTTGGGAAAAAATAATCCGTTTTTATAATAAATCTTAAAAAATTCAAATCCAGATTTTGATTTTCAATGTTGTTATAACCTAAAGATGCTATGTGAAAGTTTGAAACAGAAAATAGTGGTTTTCACACATTTAGTGGTTATCTCACATTCGAGAGATATGCGAATAACACACAGACAGACAGACGGACGTTTCTGTAATTTATAGATAGATGGATTTATCACGTTCGGGAACCAAACTATAATATTCAGAAGTAAACAGTGTAGCTGACTGAGTGTTTATGTCAGAATGTTTATTTTTAAACCACAGCCTTCTTGGGGCTTCTTTGACCGATACAACTCTCTAATGTCAGAATGTTTATTTTTAAACCACAACCTTCTAAAAATGATATATTTAACGATATCTTTTGCATTTCTCATCCAAACAATGTCAAACTTGGCACTGCACTTACTCGTGCCCGTGGCAAGACACCTGTCGAGTTTGAAATCAATCGGACTAACGGTTCGAGAGATATGCGAGGAACAGACACACACACACACAGACAGACAGACAGACAGACGTTCCTGTAATTTATAGATAGATGTTTGTCAGGCCGCCGAGGGCACACCCTTCGACGAAAACTCTAGATCTTCGCAATTTAACGTCACAAAGGCCTTAAGATTACACTCACCAAATTTGAAGAGTATCAGATCAAATCTGTAGGAGGAGTTCGTTAAAGTACAACATCAGGAAATTACGAAAAATGCCCAAAATCCAGGAGGAAGTTCAAAATAGCTCACTTCCTGTTGTGTTTAGGGCTATGCTCCAAGAGACTTTTCTGTAGGTATTGGGTCATTACATGTATGTACCAAATTTCATACCTGTACGTGAAACCAGGAGCCGGGGCAAAATGTGGGGGCAATAATTTACCGAATTTGCCCCCCCCAATTCTGAAAACCATATCACACGTAAATTTTCACCACTTCTGAAGCGTGTGCAAAGTTTCATGAGTTTTCGAGCATGTTTAGGCCCTCTAAAAATCGATTCACTTTGGAGAAGAAGATGAAGAAGAAGAAGAATAATAAACGGAGCAAAAACAATAGGGTCCTCTCACCATCGGTGCTCGGGCCCTAATTAAAGCTGCAAGCAGCGATGAAAGGGCCCTCGCACCCGTGCCATCAACACTCGGTGGTTTTAGGAAGACAGAACATGGTTGGGAAATGTACATTTAAGGAGGTATATATAGTAAGAGTATGTCAAAGTCAGTTACAAAATGTTTTGTATAATGGTGATAATAGCATGCTTCATGACTCAGCTAAGTGTTGCTAGCATGTTTAGTCTGTTTCTAGCATGCTCAGTACACAATAATTATGTGGTTAGTACTGCATTACTGTGTTAACCATGTCAGTTTCTGTTGCCAGTAGGTGGCGTTATGACTATAACTGAATATTAAAGCTGCAAGCAGCGATGAAAGGGCCCTCGCACCCGTGCCATCAACACTCAATGGCTTTAGGAAGACAGAGCATGGTTGGGAAATGTACATTTAAGGAGGTATATATAGTAAGAGTATGTCAAAGTAAGTTACAAAATGTTTTGTATAATGGTGATAATAGCATGCTTCATGACTCAGCTAAGTGTTGCTAGCATGTTTAGTCTGTTTCTAGCATGCTTAGTACACAATAATTATGTGGTTAGTACTGCATTACTGTGTTAACCATGTCAGTTTCTGTTGCCAGTAGGTGGCGTTATGACTATAACTGAATATGAGCATGGATGTGTGTTCAGGACAGAACTCTTATCAAACGTGTGAAGTTTGGTGCAAATTGGACATTGCCTTCTTGAGTAACAACAAAGTCATGTTTCATTGAATTAGCATTCTTTAGCACTTAGCTAAGCATTGTTAGCATGTTTTAACATGTTTCTAGCATGTTTAGAACAATGGCATTTTTAACATGTTGCTAGAACGGCATCAATGTGTTAAACATGTCACTTCCTGTTGCCAGTAGGTGGCGCTATTACTATAACTGAACATTCTCATGTAGATGTGTTCAGGCCATGACTCTTATTAAAAGTGTGAAGTTTGGGGCAGATTGGACATTCCATGCCTGAGTTACAGCAAATTCCTATTTAATTGCAATAATAGCATGCTTTAGCACTTAGCTAAGAGTTTGCTAGCATGTTTTAGCATGTTTCTAGTATGTTGTTAGCATGTTTAACACTTGCTGGCACTTTTTTATATGTTATTGGGAGTCCATAACAGTGTTAAACATGTCACTTCCTGTTGCCAGCAGGTGACGCTATGACTGTAACTGAATATAAGCATGGTCATGTGTTCAGGACAGAACGCTTATCAAAAGTGTGAAGTTTGGGGCAGATTGGACATTCCATGCCTGAGTTACAGCAAATTCATATTTAATTGCAGTAATATCATTCTTTAGCACTTAGTTAAGTGTTTGCTAGTATGTTTTAGCATTTCTCTAGTATGTTGGTAGGATGTTTAGCACCTACTGGCATTTTTTTATATGTTATTAGGAGTCATGAACAGTGTTAAACGTCACTTCCTGTTGCCAGCAGGTGGCGCTATGACTATAACTAAATATGAGCATGGACATGTGTTCAAGAGATAACTCTTATCAAACGTGTGAAGTTTGGGGTAGATTGTACATTGCCTTCTTGAGTAACAACAAAGTCCTGTTTCATTGAATTAGCATGCTTTAGCACTTAGGTAAGTATTGCTAGCATGTTTTAATATGTTTCTAGCATGTTTAGAACTCAATGGCATTTTTAACATGTTGCTAGAACGGCATCAACGTGTTAAACATGTCACTTCCTGTTGCCAGTAGGTGGCGCTATTACTATAACTGAATTTGAGCATAGACATGTGTTCAGGCCATGATTCTTATCAAACGTGTGAAGTTTGGGGTAGATTGGACATTCCATGCCTGAGTTACAGCAAATTCCTATTTAATTGCAGTAATAGCATGCTTTAGCACTTAGCTAAGTGTTTGCTAGCATGTTTCTAGTATGTTGCTAACCTGTTTAACACTTGCTGGCTCTTTTTTTATATGTTATTAGGAGACCACAACAGTGTTAAACATGTCACTTCCTGTTGACAGCAGGTGGCGCTATTACTATAACTGAATATTCTCATGTAGATGTGTTCAGGCCATGACTCTTATCAAACGTGTGAAGTTTGGGGCAGATTGGACATTCCATGCCTGAGTTACAGCAAGTTCCTATTTAATTGCAATAATAGCATGCTTTAGCACTTAGCTAAGAGTTTGCTAGCATGTTTTAGCATGCTTCTAGTATGTTGTTAGCATGTTTAGCACTTGCTGGCACTTTTTTATATGTTATTAGGAGTCCATAACAGTGTTAAACATGTCACTTCCTGTTGACAGCAGGTGGCACTATGACTGTAACTGAATATGAGCATGGTCATGTGTTCAGGACAGAACGTTTATTAAAAGTGTGAAGTTTGGTGCAGAATGGACATTGCCTTCTTGCGTAACAACAACATCCTGTTTCATTGAATTAGCATGCTTTAGCACTTAGCTAAGTATTGCTAGCATGTTTTAACATGTTTCTAGCATGTTTAGAAGTCAATGGCATTTTTAACATGTTGCTAGAATGGCATCAACGTGTTAAACATGACACTTCCTGTTACCAGTAGGTGGCGCTATTTCTATAACTGAATATTCTCATGTAGATGTGTTCAGGACAGAACGCTTATCAAAAGTGTGAAGTTTGGGGCAGATTGGACATTCCATGCCTGAGTTACAGCAAATTCCTATTTAATTGCAATAATAGCATGCTTTAGCACTTAGCTAAGAGTTTGCTAGCATGTTTTAGCATGCTTCTAGTATGTTGTTAGCATGTTTAGCACTTGCTGGCACTTTTTTATATGTTATTAGGAGTCCATAACAGTGTTAAACATGTCACTTCCTGTTGCCAGCAGGTGGCGCTATGACTATAACTGAATATGAGCATGGTCATGTGTTCAGGACAGAACTCTTATCAAACGTGTGAAGTTTGGGGCAGATTGGACATTCCATGCCTGAGTTACAGCAACTTCCTGTTTCATGGCGAAACATCGAAATTTGTCAGGCCGCCGAGGACCCGCCCTTCGACGAAAACTCAAGATCTTCGCAATTTAACGTCGCAAAGGCCTTAAGATTACACTCACCAAATTTGAAGATGATCAGATTAAAACTGTAGGAGGAGTTCGTTAAAGTACGAGGCCTGAAAATGGCAAAAACTGCACAAAAATCTGAGAGGAAGTTCAAAATGGCTGACTTCCTGTTGTGTTTAGGGCTATGCTCCAAGAGACTTTTTTGTAGGTATTAGGTCATTACATGTATGTACCGAATTTCGTGCACGTACGTGGAACGTTGCGGGAGGCGCACTCCGTTGAACTTTTATAGGTGGCGCTATCGAGCCATTTTGCCCCGTCCAATTCTGAAACCTTTATCAGATGTAAATTTTCGCCAGTTCTGACGCGTGTGCAAAGTTTTGTGAGTTTTCGAGCATGTTTAGGCCCTCAAAAATGCAATTAAATGCGGAGAAGAATAATAATAATAATAAACAGAGCAATTCCAAGAGGGTCCTCACACCATCGGTGCTCGGGCCCTAAAAATAATCCTTACGGAAACAATAGGGCCTTCGCCCTTTCAGGGCTTGGGCCCTAATAATCCTACCGAAAACAATAGGGCCTTCGCCCTTTCAGGGCTTGGGCCCTAATAATAATAATCCTACCGAAAACAATAGGGCCTTCGCCCTTTCAGGGCTTGGGCCCTAATAATAATAATAATAAATAATCCTACCGGAAACAATAGGGCCTTCGCCCTTTCAGGGCTTGGGCCCTAATAATCCTACCGGAAACAATAGGGCCTTCGCCCTTTCAGGGCTTGGGCCCTAATTAATCATTATTATTATTATTGCCATTCTGTCAGGGTTCTGGTGTGTTCTAGTTCACACAACACAAGGAACTGCTGATACAAAGTCTTTAATAAGGAAAACCAAGATGCAGGAGAGCACCGGGGAATCCAAACTAGCATGAACAGTACACACACACATAAAGACGACACCGGTCAGAGGATATGAGGTGTAAGAAGCAAAACAAAGGTAGTAACTAACTAAACAAACCTGAACAGAATAATAAATCAATGTAAATATGGTAACCAATAGACAGGGAACAGAGGAGAACAGGACTGATTAACAAACTAGATGCAAATGACAGAACAGAACAGATAGTAGGGAGGTTAAGTGACTTTTGACTTCAAGTCATGATGCAAAGGTCCCCTTTGGTATGGAAGTACCTTAGGGCCATAGAAATAAATTTATCCTAAGACACACGTGAGATCACATTTTGTATCTTATATACGCACATTTTTTAAAAATGGCCGCCGACCATACTTGAGAGGCCCATATCTTTGCTTCTGTTATAGCTATAATGACAAATTTGGTATCAACGTGTACATTTTTGGGGTCAAGGAGTCCAATAAAATAGGTTCCAAGACTAAAAAACAATAATGTTGTCCTTACCATGACAATTGGAGGTGAAGTATGCAATTTTTTATTAAAAAACACATACCAAACACACAGTGTTTCGTGGGAGGTGGGAGGTTTTTTCCTAAAATGTTCGATTTTGACATCTTAATTTCAAAAGGCTATATCTTAAAAGTGATAAAAGATAGAGACTTTCTGTAAATTAGAGAAATATTAAGGATGACCCAAAGTTTATGTAGGGATTACATTTCCCCATCTAATTTGCATATTATGACGTCATTATGGTGGCGGCCATCTTGGATTATAGAATGTTCATGAAAAGTCACGTTTAAATGATAAAATGATCAAATGCAGCACTTCTTTCCCCCCAAAATGTCCCTCACCTTCTGTATGCTATATTGCACAATACTGAATGCTCAGGTAAATAGTAAGTAGTAAACAAACTGTGTAAATCATTACTAATAAATGGTAGAAACAAACCGAATGCAAGTAGCGGTTGGCCTTTTGCTGTAGAGATTTTCTATTTACTACATATAGTAAATCATCCTCATTGGCCAAGTACTCAAAAGCCGGCATTCCCATCAGCTTGCGATAGACTATGCATAATAGCCCCTCTGCCCAGTGTCACACCGTCTCTGCTCCTGCTGGGAGCAGCGCGGCCAGATCTGCCTCGCGCACGCGCCGAGTGTGCACAGCTCGGACTACTGTCATTGTCATTGCGACTCCCCACCCTGCCTCCACGTTGCCCCCTAACTGTCCTATGAATACTTCGACCTCGTCTAACATACCCAGTGGCATTAGACAAACAAAGTCTCCACCACAATACTGTCGCCACGATTGTGGAGAGGCACACACAGTAAAAATCTCGCGCCTCGTTCCCCACAACACTAACACGCCTGCTAACTTCGCGATGAACACTCCGACCCCGAGAAACATTTTTCCCACCACTGACATTGGGTAAAGGACCATCTAAATTGGGCAAAGGATTCACCGTTTGTGCTTGGTGTAGGGCTATACTTTCACTTTCAGAATCAGGCAGATATTCCCCTTCATAATCAGGGTCCACGAATAGAAGACCCAACACTTCATTGCGGGTAAGCTTTATTGATGCCATTAGATATAATAATAATAATAATAATAATAATAATAATAATAATGTAATGCAAATACTCGCTGACGTTGACAATATTGCTCTGATAAAATGGCTCACTCGCACACTAGCTCCGCTTTTGTTCGCACTGATTCAATGCACTCTAGCTCGAAGATTTTGTATAGAAGCATGACGTTTTTTTGAGTCGCGGATGAAGTATGACATGTCTGCCATCTAATGGAGGGTAGGTTGAACGAAATTTGACACCCTATTTGACAAAATCGGACGTTTTATTCAGTGGACTGCCTGAGGTGGGACCACGACACCAATCTGCTCCTAGTGACTGATCACTGAATTCGCTATATCTATGCTAAATGTTTTCAAGTGGTCATATGACACACATTCCTCTTTTATGCATGGCCTCCACCAGATATCTACTACCACTTTGCTGGTGTAGTTTCATTGCCAGATATAGCGAAGCTGGTGTTTCCCTCTCTCTTATGTGACGAGGAACACTGCCATGTTTCTTGGATCTGCATCTTACAGAGTTGAAAATTATTTGCTGCCCAATGGATGTTGCAGCCTGGAACTTCTCAGGTCCAGGAGGTGGCTGATCAATACCTGATCCATCAAGAAGCATGTGTAAGAACGATCTCAGCATGGGAGGGATAGAATCAGCTTCACAGGAAGTTGAGAAGGCACCTGTAAAAGCATGCTTCATGGGGAGATACTCTTGCCGAAGGATTTTGGCTGCTTTGAAGATGATGGAGACATCGGTAGAAGTGTTGTTTTTCATGTTAGCAACAGCTTTGCTCAGGTCATCATCAAATACAATGGACCAGACACGATTTATTTGTACTGATCTGATGTCAGGAATCAGGCGTTCAATATCCTTCCGAAGGCGTGTGGTGTTGCATTTGATGTTTGGAAATCCAAGATCAGCAATGCGCTCGTCATAGAGGGCTGTCAAGTCAGACATTGCCAGTGATTCCCCTGAGCAACGATAGTCCTCGATGTATTCGAGCAACTCATTGAGGACATGTGCTCTGATGACCTGAGTTGCATTACTTTCAGTTGAGTCACATCCAACAGTTTCTGCTTTTCTATAGAGCCTAGTCAGGCATGGACGATGATAAACAGCATTAATAGCAACCATGTCACCAGCAGCTAGTTCAGCCAATAGATGCCGGTCACCCACCACCTGAGCACATTCTTTCACTTTTCTATCCAAGCCAAGGGTGGCAGCCCTCCTCAGTTCCTTTTTTTTGCCCACTTCACCACAGAAGAGACACAGTTTATCAAATGGTTCACATGATGATGTTGAAGGTCTGGGTAAAGCGAGTGTGGTGGACTTGTCACTCATGCGCCATGTTTTTACTGGACTCACAGACTCTTCATGCTTTTTTCTTTTTCTTGCTCTCTCAACTTTTTGTTTATCAATCGCATTTCTGCAGCTTTTGTGCCACACCATAGGATTTTGAATCATCAGCTGAACTACATCCTGACTACCACCACTAATCTCCACCATAAACTCAGGCAGATCCCCTAATGCCTTCAGCTCCTGGATGTTATCTAAAGCTTCTTTGTAACATGATTGCAATCTTTCAGGATTGTTTCTCAGTTTGAATGATGAAGAGGGATCTATCCATCCATCCATCCATCCATCCATCTTCTTCCGCTTATCCGGGGCCGGGTCGCGGGGGCAGCAGTCTAAGCAGAGATGCCCAGACTTCCCTCTCCCTAGACACTTCCTTCCGAGCTTCTCACCCTATCTCTAAGGGATCGCCCAGCCACCCTGCGGAGAAAGCTCATTTCGGCCGCCTGTATCTAGGATCTTGTCCTTTCGGTCATGACCAAAAGCTCATAACCATAGGTGAGAATAGGAACGTAGATTGACCGGTAAATCGAGAGCTTCGCCTTGCGGCTCAGCTCTTTCTTCACCATGACAGACCAGTACATCGACCGCATTACTGCAAAAGCTGCACCGATCCGTCTGTCAATCTCCCGTTCCATCCTTCCCTCACTCGTGAACAAAACCCCAAGATACTTAAACTCCTCCACTTGAGGAAGGAACTCTCCACCAAGTCACCCTTTTCTGGCCTCGGATTTGGAGGTGTTGATTCTCATCCCAGCCGCTTCACACTCGGCTGCAAACCGTCCCAGTGCATGCTGAAGGTCCTGGTTTGATGAGGCCAACACGACAACATCATCTGCAAAGAGCAGAGACGAAATCGTGTTGTCACCAAACCTGACACCCTCCGGCCCCTGGCTGCGCCTAGAAATTCTGTCCATAAAAATTATGAACAGAACCGGAGACAAAGGGCAGCCCTGCTGGAGTCCAAAATGCACCGGGAGTCCCGCAAGCCAACCAGGCCCGATAGGACTCCTTCTTCAGCTTGACGGCATCCCTTACTTCCGGTGTCCACCACCGGGTTCGGGGATTGCCGCCTCGACAGGCACCTGAGACCTTACGGCCACAGCTCCGAGCGACCGCTTCGACAATGGAGGTGGAGAACATGGTCCACTCGGACTCAATATCTCCAGCCTCCCTCGGGATCCGGTCGAAGCTCCACCGGAGGTGGGAGTTGAAGATCTCTCTGACAGGAGACTCGGTCAAACGTTCCCAGCAGACCCTCACAGTACGCTTGGGTCTGTCGAGCCTGTCCAGCTTCCTCCCCTGCCATCGGATCCAACTCACCACCAGGTGGTGATCAGTTGACAGCTCCACCCCTCTCTTTACCCTCTCTTGGAGTGCCCAAGACATACGGCCGTAGGTAAGATGAAACGACCACAAAGTCGATCATCGACCTACGGCCTAGGGTGTCCTGGTGCCACGTGTACTGATGGACACCCTTATGCTTGAACATGGTGTTCGTTATGGACAAACTGTAACTAGCACAGAAGTCCAATAACTGAACACTGCTCGGGTTCAGATCAGGGGGGCCGTTCCTCCCAATCACGCCACTCCAGGTGTCACTGCCACTGCCCACGTGGGCATTGAAGTCCCCCAGTAGAACGACGGAGTCCCCAGTTGGAGCACTTTCCAGCACCCCTCCCAGAGACCCAAAGAAGGCCGGGTACTCTGCACTGCCGTTTGGCCCGTAGGCACACACGACAGTGAGAGACCTATCCCCGACCCGAAGGCGCAGGGAAACGACCCTCTCGTTCACCGGGGTGAACTCCAACACATGGCGGCTGAGCTGGGGGTCTATAAGCAAACCTACACCAGCCCGCCACCTCTCACCATGGGCAACTCCAGAGTGGTGAAGAGTCCATCCTCTCTCGAGGAGTGTGGTTCCAGAGCCCAAGCCGTGCGTAGAGGTGATCTCGACTATCTCTAGTCGGAACCTCTCAACCTCACGCACAATCTCAGGCTCCTTCCCCGCCAGTGAGGTGACGTTCCACGTCCCTAGAGCTAGCTTCCGTGTCCAGGGATCGGGTTGTCGAGGCCCCCGCCTTCGACTGCCGCCCGATCCTCTCAGCACTGACCCCCTTACGGTCCCTCCTGCAGGTGGTGAGCCCATGGGAAGGCGGCCCCACGTCGCTCCTTCGGGTTGAGCCCGGCCGAACCCCGTGGGGGGAGGCCCGGCCACCAGGCGCTCGCATACGAGCCCCAACCCCGGGCCTGGCTCCAGGGTGGGGCCCCGGCTGCGCCATACCGTGCGACGTCACAGTCCTCGGTTTAAGAGGGATCTTTTTTCAATCTTTAGGGCGGACTGACATAGGAAGCATAAACTCCAGTCACGGCATTCCATTATGGCTTATCTGAAAAAAGAAATGAAGTTGCTTTAACATCATAAGAGAGATAATATGAGCATTAACAAGCATTCGCAAAAGTAAAAAATATCAAATAATGAAGCTAGCTAACTAGCTAGCAACATGTAGGCTATGTGCTTGCTTCAATAAAAATGACACTAACTAGTCACTAGCTAGTTATGATGAAGCTAACTAGTTACTAGCGACCTAGTTATAATGAAGCTAACTAGTTACTAGCTAGCTAGTTACTAGTTATCTAACATTAAAAACATTTTTCTATTTAATGAGGAAGTCATACGAACCTCAAAGTGTTAACCTGTCACCTCTGACCTTCAACAGCTGTCACAGCTCCTGGTGCAGATGGGATGTGTTGTTGCAGGAACTGATTTGCTATAGGCTACTCCTGACTGGTCGAAATCTCATGCTACTTAGGACAAATGTAATGTACAGAAGTAGCTGCACTGCTTAAATACAAAATTAAAGTTTTTTAAGGAAAAGATAAGTAAAGTCACTCTGATGACACAATTTTTATGTGAAATGTGCATATTTACCCCCAATTGTCATGGTATGGGGAAAATTTTAGTTTTTTTAAACTTGAAACCAATTTTATTGGATTCCTTGACCCCAAAAATGTACACTTTGACACCAAATTTGTCATTATAGTGATAACAAAAGCAAAGATATGGGCTCTAGAGTATTTTCGCCGCATTTGCAGGCCATTTTTGAAAAAACCTGTTTATTTCTGATACAAAGTGTGATCTCACTTGTGTCTTAGGATAAATTTATTTGTATGACCCTAAGGTACTTCCATACCAAAGACGACCTTTGCATCATGACTTGAAGTCAAAGGCCTATTTTTTGGGCTTAACCTCCCTACTAAGACCAGGACAACTGAACAAAACAGAACAAACACGTGACGCATTCACAATTTGTCCACTAAGAAAAAAAGAAATAAACACAATGATAATTGAATGAAAAGTGTTCTAAGCAAAAGTTTAATGAATGATTAATTAGCTTAATTCAGTTATTATTGGCATGCTTTTTGCAGTCATTAAGTCATTAAATATCTTTTGCTGGTATGTTTAAGCTGAGCAGGTTTTTTGTATTTGTCTCTTTGCACAGGAAGTGATGTAGAAAGCATGAACAGGCAAGTGCAAAGTGATCCCGGAGCACATGCTGAAACATCAGTAAAAGTGCAGTCGGCAGCGTTACGTAACAGTCTGAGCCAAGGACTCCTGAGGCCGCAGGGCTCCGGCACAAACATCACAAGAAACACTTACATTGTGAAATGGTCAACAGATGTATAATTGAGCAAAATATGAATAAATAAAGGATGTCTAAGGCGCTGAAAAAAAAAAAAGTTAACTATGCCATTTAGATGTATTCCTATTTAATCAGTGTTTATGTATCTATATTTGATTTTGGAAGGGTTTTGCTTCTGTCATGTGTGAATTACACTGCACTTAAAAGTCGGCAGAGCATTAATGATGTGAAAAGGTTATGAAATCCTCACTGAACTCATAATTTATCATTTATTACACATTGTCTGCCTCCTCAATAAATCATAAACTCGGCCACAGTCTTGTTATTTTTTTAATGCCTGCTTAATTTCAGAGCCTAGATTTGTCCTGGTCTGAAACGTGAGGGCATCTAATCTCAGCTGACATGGAAAGAGAGTCGTGCTTTTGATGCTGATAGAAGCTGAAGTTAGAGACATATAAGAGGCTCTCAGAGTCCCTCACGTGACAGAGGAATGTCGCAGCTGTGTGAGCTGTGTTTGTATTATTTAATCATCCCACAAATCCTCACGCTCTCCCTCTCGTTCAAATTCTTCTCTCTTTGTGAAAAAAAAAAGGGTTTGAGATTTTGCATGACTAAAAATGTTATCAGCACAAGCTGATAACAGTCATATTAGATATTTTTTGTGTTACATTAATGTTATACTTGCACGATATGGTGGCTACAGATTTTCCATATAAGGCTACATTATTCAACATCATTTGTGTGTTGTTAATCATCTTGCATTGTCAACAAGTCAGTCTGTATGTGCATCTTAAGCGTGAGCTGCAAAGGTCAAACACGTCAGCGCTGTGGAATGCAAAAACATTCTGTGTGAACGTACACTTAGAAGGTTCACTGGCTGTTAAACTATTAAAATACTGTTACTTCTAATAAAACTATGTGTATGTCGTTTAAATTCATTTATATAACACACTTGAGTATGTATCACTATCAAAACATGTTTGGTGCGATAAACATTTTAATTTGAATGAATGTCTGTTAATGTGTACTGTTCAGACCTGTAAGAACATTCACATGCCATCAATGCAACACATTTTTGCTTTACGAAGAGGTGTTCTAATCTCTTTCCTATGGAAGTAATTGTGACCTTTTATGACACAATTCTGACTTTTTTCGCACAATTCTCAGAACAAAAACTCAGAATTGCAGATATAAACTCAATTGTGAGAGAAAAAAGTCAGAATTGTAAGAGAAAAATTCACAATTTAGAGAAATAAAGTCAGAATTGTGAGAAATAAACTTGCAATTGCAATTTAAGAGGTCAGAATTGTGAGTTATCTTGCGATTCTAACTTTATTTCTCAGAATTGTTATAAAAAGTCACAATTTCAAGAAATAGTTTGAATTGCGTGATAAAAAGTTGCAATTGTGAGAAATAAAGTAAGAATTGCGAGATATAAACTTGCAATTGAAGACAAAAAGTAAGAATTGCGAGATATAAACTTGCAATTGCGAGAAAAAAAGTTAGAAGTGTGAGATATAAACTTGCATTAAGAAATAAAGTTAGAAGTGTGAGATAAAAAGTCGCAATTGTGAGAAATAAAAAATTGCGAGATATAAACTTGCAATTGCGAGAAAAGTCATAATTGTGAGATAAAGTCGCAATTGCAAGAAATAAAGTTAGAAGTGTGAGATAAACTTGCAATTTCGAGAAAAAAAGTCAGAATTGTGAGATAAAGTTGCAATTTCGAGAAATAAAGAATCGCAAGATATAAACACGCAATTGCGAGAAATAAAGTTAGAAGTGTGATATATAAACTTGCAATTGTAAGAAATAAAGGAAGAATTGCGAGATATAAACTTACAATTGTGAGAAAAAAGTTGTAATTGTGAGATAAGGTCTAAAATTGCGAGAAATAAAGTTAGAAGTGAGAGATAAAAAGTCGCAATTGTGAGTAATAAAGTAAGAATTGCGAGATATAAACTTGCAATTGCGAGAAAAAAGTTAGAAGTGTGAGATATAAACTTGCATTAAGAAATAAAGTTAGAAGTGTGAGATAAAAAGTCGCAATTGTGAGAAATAACGAATTGCGAGATATAAACTTGCAATTACGAGAAAAGTCTTAATTGTGAGATGAAGTCGCAATTGCGAGAAATAAAGTTAGAAGTGTGAGATAAACTTGCAATTTCGAGAAAAAAAGTCAGAATTGTGAGATAAAGTTGCAATTTCGAGAAATAAAGAATTGCGAGATATGAACGCAATTGTGAGAAATAAAGTTAGAGGTGTGAGATATAAACTTGCAATTGTAAGAAATAAAGGAAGAATTGCGAGATATAAACTTACAATTGTGAGAAAAAAGTTGTAATTGTGAGATAAAGTCTAAAATTGCGAGAAATAAAGTTAGAAGTGAGAGATAAAAAGTCGCAATTGTGAGTAATAAAGTAAGAATTGCGAGATATAAACTTGCAATTGCGAGAAAAAAAGTTAGAAGTGTGAGATATAAACTTGCATTAAGAAATAAAGTTAGAAGTGTGAGATAAAAAGTCGCAATTGTGAGAAATAAAGAATTGCGAGATATAAACTTGCAATTGTGAGAAAAGTCATAATTGTGAGATAAAGTCGCAATTGCGAGAAATAAAGTTAGAAGTGTGAGATAAACTTGCAATTTCGAGAAAAAAAGTCAGAATTGTGAGATAAAGTTGCAATTTCGAGATATGAACGCAATTGTGAGAAATAAAGTTAGAGGTGTGAGATATAAACTTGCAATTGTAAGAAATAAAGTAAGAATTGCGGGATTTAAACTTGCAATTGTGAGATAAAGTCTAAAATTGCAAGAAATAAAGTTAGAAGTCAGACATAAAAAGTCGCAATTGTGAGTAATAAAGCAAGAAGTGTGAGATATAAACTTGCATTAAGAAATAAAGTTAGAATTGTGAGATGTAAATTTGCATGGAAGTTATGAAGTCCAACCAACCTGTTCATGTGCCCAGAGACGCTGCTGTTACTTAATAATTAAGACTTGTTGGCATGCATATATGAAAATAATGATTATTTTTGCCAGTTGTATAGAAATTAGGAGAACATGGGGGCAAGTTGTACAAGCACAACTTAGCATTGAATAAGCCCAGAACAGAAAGCACTAAAAGCACAAAAAAGTTCAATCAAAATAAAGAGTCTCCAGTGACGTCTCTGCAGTGTCTGAAGCTAGTGCTGTTTTTTCATCTGCTTGATTCTTGTTGAATGTTGTTGATTTAAGAGTGCTGCAACTGAGCGGATTCTGTGAAAAGTACATGTAGTGACGTCAGGTTTTATAAAAACTTAAGGGCTGTTTACACAACATCATTTCCAACTAAAAACAGAAAACGTAAGCGTTTTGGATGTTAATTTATACATTTTTTTAAAAACAAGTTTCAAAGTGCAAGTTTTTGAAAACGATACCGTTATTGTCTCCATGTCAACTACAAAAACATGAATTTGTGAAAACGGCTACATCATGCACATGCGTATTCATGTTCAGTCTATAGGTGCGTAGTGTTTCTTTACAAAGTGACATTGCCAACTACTGGCCTGGCAGCAGAATGCATTTTTTATTGTTTTCATGGATCAGTGTGGACGGGGATCATTTTGACAACATTGTCGTCTGTTCATAAAAACGCAAAGGAAAAACTTCTCTGTTTTTAGTACATCTTTGTCATATACGTACCCTTAAACTGTTGATTGTTAAAATTCTGAAATTGACTTATTATCAGAAAAGCTTGTGTGGCTTATCAACAAAAGGAAGATCTTAATACATTGTTAACATCATATATTTATTGAACAAACGGCTGGGACATCAGTTTATTATGATCGCAAAATACAATAATTATGGAAATTTAAAAATACATCCCTTAAGAATAGCATTTAACAGGCCCATTTCAAATGAACATTTGAACACAATCAATTCAGCAAGAAACGTTTGAGAATAGAAGGCTAATAATAAGATTCTTGCAACTCTTTACAATGAAGCAAAATTCATAAACATGAACTTCTTCCTGTATGCTAAAATCTAAATTTCTTCTCCATTCTTTCAACTGCAGAAACACAGCAAAGGATAAAGTGAATGAATGATTATTTAAGTGAAATTTTGACATTTCTATGTCTCGACACACATAAACACACTTCTCAGCTTTATTTGTGCTCTCCGCCCAACCACTTGCCAAACACTTTCTTTGCCCCTAGGTGGACATATTATGCAGCTTCATTTCCAAACAAAGAGACAGACTTGGATGAAGATGATCGGAACTGACAACTTTGCTTAGAAGCGGCAGCTTTTTTTTTTTTTTTTTTTTTTTTTTTTTGCAGGAAAAGGGGGAAGGGAGATGGAGGAGACGGGAAAAACCCACACTGACTCAACCCCCTTGAGGTAGAGTAACATTAGCAGGGATGCTCTTTGATTTACAAAGTAAGAAAGAACACACAGGATCAAGGGTATTGCACTCAATTCTATCATGCAATGTGCAATTTGTACATTAAGGAACAAACATTAATAGTGATCTAAGGCACCCAGCAAACAATGTCAAACTCGTTCTTAGAAACGTGACAAGCACCAAAAGATGCCTTATTGATATTATAGTATGCACGTAACTATGTGAGACTAAGACGTTAATACAATAAACATTTATAAATGTTCTCCTGACATATTGCTTTGATTATATTTCCTATGTGCTAAAAGTAGCAACAACAAGCACACTTGACATTTCTAAGTAAGTTAGATTAAGAAATGACAGGCCCACGTGATCTATATGCACATTTTATTCCACTTTGTATTTCCAAATCTTAATCTTAATCACATCCTGAACTGGACATGAGTTTTGGATTAGGAAACCGAGATGATAGTTCAAGGTCATTATAGGGAAAGTGCCGACCTTTTGATTATTTGCTCTAAAATTGCAAATGCGTACATTGTTAGTATAGTACAAGCTACTGATGTTTCCACTTACACAATTAGATATCCAGTTTCTAAAAATTTGTGATGTTATATTTAGTATTTTGGATTTTAAAAGTGCAGTTTAATGGGAGTCCATTTGTGCCCTCTAATATACGGTTTTACGTATCTAAATATACATAATACCTGATGCTAAAAATATAAATTTCAGTTAATTTTTCAGATATCAACACCTTCAGACCTGATGTAATTATACAAGGTTACAAATTGTGTACTAACAAAAATATATTAAAAATATACTATTGCTGTTCAATTACAGTCAACACAAAACGGTTTGCAACCCATTACTTCCTTAATATGATGTATTTCCAAGTTAAAAGCATATTGTACCATTACGTTTGATTGTAGTGGTCATTCGATAGCAGAACGCTATAGAATGCCTGAGGCTAAAGGTCAAGGTCAAACTTATGTTCATTATTATTGACCTAACCTTTATAATGCTTATTTGAATCAGCAAATTGAAAGATTATCAACAACAGTAGTCCAAAACTATGCCTAATGCCTGTTCGGCTGTTGGGAACACGGCTTGGTTTCGTTTTTTAAACTCTGCTTGGTTTTTAAAAATAGTTTCAGAAGCAGACCAAGTTATTACATTTTAATCAAACATTACAACAAAAACAAGCATTTTCTTCTTCTTTGGAACAACGTGATGAATTGTGCACAATAGGAACAGGAATGTGTTTTAAGAAAAAGTCCATTCGGATTACAAGTAAATAGATAATCTGTGCACTCCTGGCTACAACCCTGAACTAATAGATTTCATCTAAAGTGCAACTGCAAGTACAATATATTCCTATGTAATTATATAATCCAGTATAATAATAAAAAATAGATGTTACAATAGCTACAATAATGCAATCAAATAATTATTCAGACAAACAAACCTGGTGATACATTAAAATAATAGCAGATGTAAAAACGGAAACATATGGATATATGAACAATTCACTGTGAAAGTTTATGTGTGGAAGAAAACAAAAGCGAATAGACCTTAGTCAGGTTAGACGCCATATTGAATTTTACGCAGAAAACAAGGCTGTGAGGGATAGAATTAAAGTCTTTACAATGGCATGCGCTGTATAAAGGTCATGTAATCTCAACTAACAACTGTGTTGTGGAGTTTTTGTCAACTAAAAGTTTTTCTTGTTGTTGTTTTGCTTTTTTCCGAAAGACATTTCGTCAGCGAACAATTGTATGTTGTTAAAGAACAATACAATCCATTGAACTCACTATACCCCTCTCCCTCACAGCCTTGTTTTTATAGAGTGCAGCAGGGATGACTTATTTTTGTACGCTAAAACCCGGAAACAGATTAGCATTTTTGCACATCATCCTGAATCCAATGGGTTTTTAGGGTTCAACTTTGCGTTTTTTTTCAAGTGCGTAAAGGATTGTGTATCACACGATATACCCACGGCATTCATACAATATGGTAGAACTCCTAATTCTGAGCAACTTTGCCTCTAGGACCACCGCTGTCAATCGAACCGTTCGTTAAATATCAGAGATTATTTCAAAAACCTACATTCGCGAACTAGTCCTAGGTTTTTGGCTCAACCTTGATAACTGTTAAAAGGTTTTAAAACATATAATTCCTATTAAATTGCCTGTATTGGCTGTAAATGGTCTTCTCGATCTATGATCTAGGTGGTTACATGCTTGCTAAATTAAACATAATACCTTTTTATGCATGTGCTTAAAGGCCTTAAAGCTTGAACCCCATTACTGCTGCTTGCAGCTATATTATATTTTATTTTCATGCTTTATTCAATGAAATAAAATACATAAGTGGTCATGCCTTGTGATTTTTTTAAAGCTTTTTCCACTTCTAACAGGTGGCTAATTGGGACTAAAGGGGTTGTCGTGGACATTAAACTTCATCACGGCAAACAAGTAAACTCATCTACTCACTAGTCCGCTTTCAAAGCCTCGTCGTGTTTATAATCATGCTCTTGCAAATTATCTTTAACTTGACCTTTCAGGAAAAAGATTTTTAAATGAAGACTGAAAGACTTGTCAGAAGATTAATGGTGGTGAAGCTGAAGTCATGCGACCATGGTGTAGTTTGTTTATAGCATACGCTTAGCTTTATACTTCCGGCTTTTATTTAGGCTTCAGAATTAGAGTAAAGTCATGTCAAAAAGGTTAGTTCCCCAAAAAATTATCCCATAATTTACTCACCCTTAAGCCATCCATTGGTATATGTTAAAAAGGAGTTATATTAAAACATACCCTGGCTCTTTCAAGCTTTATAATGGGAGTGAATAGAGCCTGAGGTTTTGAAACCCAAAAAAACACATCCATCCATCATAAAAGTAATCAATACGGCTCCAGGGGGTTAATAAAGGCCTTCTGAAGCGAAGCAATGCGTTTTTGTGAGAAAAATATCTATATTTATCACATTATAAATTATAATCACTGGCTTCCGGTAAGGGCCGTACGCGAGTCTAGTTCCAGCTGATGAGTGACCTCTGACCCGACGCATGACGTAGGATGTAGGAGTAGCGTAAGCTTAGGTGAGAGTAGCCGCCTCTCGTGGTCCAAACAAACAGGCCTGGGCAACAAAGTCAAGCTCCTCCAACATTTCTCTGTAAATATTCTCATTTTAGACTTCTAATTCATGACCAATGCTTGTTTTGCTCTATCCAACAATACGTCATGTGTTGGGTCAGAGTGACCACTCTTCCGCTGGAACTAGACTCACGTTCAGCCGTTACCGGAAGCAAGTGATTACAGTTTATAAAGTTATTTATTCTTTTACATGGCTTCACTTAAGAAGGCCTTTATTAACCCCTGGAGCCGTATGGATTACTTTTATGATGGATGGATGCGTTTTTTGGGCTTCAAAAACTCAGGCTCTACTTATTCACTCCCATTATAAAGCTTGGAAGAGCCAGGATATTTTTTTGGCTGAAAGAAGAAACTCATATACACCTAGGATGGCTTGAGGGTAAGTAAATTATGGAATCATTTAATTTTTGGGTGAACTATTCCTTTGATTTGTGAAGATTTTCTCGATTAACCAAACGTTTAAGAATCATAAACTTTTGTTGGTCACAGAGCTTATTTTCTGAAACAATCCAAAAGGGTTTTTGTTGAGGGTACCACTGTGATGGTAACTTCTGTGTTGGCCAACAAAAATACATCATCACTGCAGAATTCTATTCCTGTAAGAAAGTAAATATTGCGCCACCCTGACTAAGGTCTGCACTCATTATTAGCTAACTTCTCATTTAAGATGATGTTTTTTTTATATATATATTTTTTATTTTGTTTTAATTACTATTTCATAACTCCTGTAAAGATAATAAAGTATTCACTGTTGAAATTGTTGCATCACAAGATGTATCTATTCAAATGAAAACCAGAAGATCCTGACACTTTGGGACTTGTTGGTTGTTAAAAGACCAGCATTTGTTTCCATTTACCATTGAGCTCACTGAAGAGCTGGCAGTTTGCATCTTGCCTTTTCTCGAAAACCTCAAAGTACTTAAAAAATACAGGTATTTACCCTGTTTTTATTGCACGCTTCTATGTCTCCGGTCCTCAAGCAGCACCTGCTGACAGGCCGCCCTCCCCCGTCTATCACTACATTACATTTATTCGACTGACAGAGGATCCGAGCAGCTTAGAAGCAGTGGTTTTTCAACCCCAAGTATAACAGTGGTTGGTTTCGTAAGGCGAAAGAGATTCACATGCAAAACATCCTCCAGCCATCTAGATGGAGCTGCGGCGTTTGGAGAGTCTTTGGTAATGTGCTGGGCTGAGCAGGCCCGTGTACACTGAACTGGTGCCGGAGTGCTCCTGCAAGGCACTGCACACGCAGCCGTTGGAGTGGAGGGCGTCGGAGATCTCGCTGTGCTCCATGTATGTGTCCGAAGTGGACAGATCGTGAGAGATAATCATGGGAATTGAGTAGCGCATCTTCTCCTGGCTTTTGTACCAGAGACAAGAGCACATGGACTGGAAATGCAGCACTTCGGCGTAGACGTTACACAACCCTTTCCCGGACCCATGGGCCGCACCAGATGAGGACGGTGGGTCAGACATGGTCCCACCGCCGCCAGTCTTTCGGCTGCGGGACAGCAACGTACGCTGTTCGGCATCGCGGCGTTCGTCCTCGGCATTCATAGTCATGAAACGCAGAACCACCAGGTTCAGGAAGGCGCCGATGACCGTAAGGCCCGTGAGGATGTACATGAAGCTAAACGCTACGTACTGGGGGTTGGTTTGTAACGCATTATCCTTCTGCAGGGCCACGTAGTCCCCAAAACCAATGGTGGTGAGTGTTATGAAGCAGTAATAGTACGCATGAAAGAAGCTCCAGTCCTCATAGCGGGAGAAGGCCGCTGCCCCCACACACAGCGTGCTCATGCAGGATATTAAGCCAATGCACACCATGTTGGCCATGGAGACCTCAGTGTGCCGAAGGCCAAGACACTTTTTGAGACGGTGCAGCAGGTACTTGACGAAGGTGTTGATGCGTTCACCCAGACTTTGGAACATTACCAGGGTAAGGGGGATCCCCAGGAGAGCGTAGAACATGCAGAACACCTTCCCACCATCCGTGCTGGGAGCCGCATGACCGTATCCTAGAAAATAGAATAAACATAATTAATTTGTATGTATCAACTTTACATTTTCAACTTTAATGTGGAGGGCGTTGTTCTTTATATCAGTAAGCACTATTTCAGAACTCCATTGTAGTCTCGAGTTTTCTTCCAGGAACATACACATCACAATATTCCTCATTTAAATAATTCCTGCCCAAGGGATATGCAAAAAAAAATGGACAAGGCCTGATTGAGTTGTGTTAGAAGTGTGTTGAAACTTGGGGTTATGGTAGGGGGCATAACCAGGGTTCAAATTACGGGGGGTATTGATGAGACTTGGACCCTCCCAAAAGGGATGGAAATAATAGTTTGGGGGGAACTGAAAAAAGATTTATGTAAATTGTATGTATTTAAATGCAGTATTACCATCACATACCAACAATTCAGGAAATAATCTAATGAAATACGATTTTCAAACCCTCACTCCCCATTGGGCTGTACCATTTCTCTGGTACATTCAGACTGTGTTCTTTGCTATGGTTCTTTGATATCACTTCACTAGCTGTCAAAACGTACGTACCGGGTACGGGCGCAGGCACTGGTGTGTCAGCGAAAAAGTAAGAGTAAGTGGCTGAATCAACTTTAATCTCTGCCTAAGGTTTTGATATATCATCATGCGTTGTGCTTTATGGTAAATGTTATAAGCAGCTCGTCATCTAAACAGATTTTCAGAACTGTCTTAATTTGGTTGTTCATAGTGTTTCTCTCATCTATAATGAAGTCATAGTCTAGCTAGCTAGCTAGCTAAAAGTTCACGCAGCTCCTGAAGCTCTCTGTACCAAGCAAATATTGTCCGTATCTTGGTGAAACTAAGCCAAGAATGGTTGCATTAATGCAAGCAGTTGTTTATTATCTCATGGACAAGGTTGTCAGATGGAAATGTGCTCAAATGTGTGTGTTTGAACTGCTGCAGAGGCTAGCTATATAGGCTAGCTAGGCTTATTTAGCTCAATTATTTAGCTCAATTTAGTGTAATGTTGATTGAATTCAGTCTTGCAAAGTTCGTCAATTATGAAACGAATTCAATTCAGCTATAAAGCAGCTCTACAGAAGGAGATAATGTAATTATTCAAGTCAGTTTGTGGCCAGTGTTGAAGTGTTTTCATAATGTACAATAAAATGTTGTGATGCCTAAATTCACTTTCATAATCAGACCCTGAAACTGATTTATTTTTCATTTATTTATATAAAATAGTATATAATAACCGCCATTTACTGGATATCAGCCATATAACATAATATATTAGCTATAAATATTAGCTTATTGGCATCAGCCAAAATGCTAATATCAGTGATATGGGAATTTATATTGGATATTTTGCTCAGCACTGGATATTGGATATATTTTTTATTTATTTATAGATATTTTTATATTTATTTTTGACTCAGGTGCCAACAGCAAGTGCAAATAAACAGGTTATATTCTTAGAGGAATTTAAGAATCTAAATTCTTGAACACAGTGGTGAATCAACACCTTTAATACACAAGCTTCACCATCCCATTGAGCACTGTATGTATTAAGGCTGCTAGTGCAAATATTATACTTCACTGAAGATGCACCCAATGTGACAAGGATGTTGATCTAGGAACAAGATCAACCAAGTCTTAAGGTGAATCATGTTAAGCTTGAAATGTTCCAATATGAGGTCATTTACACCAACTGTAGCTAATAGGTACAGTAAAGATAGGTCTTCCAAGTACATCATTTTGCAATGTAATCTAAAGTAAATCCAACTTAGATTTTATTAATAGAGCATTGTTGCATATATAAAAAAAAAAAACGTTAACACTACAAAAGGGTTCATTAGTTAATGTTAATGTATTAACTATCATGAACTAACAATGAGCAATACATTTGATACAGTATTTATTAATCTTTGTAAATGTAAGTTAATAAAAATACAGCTGCTCATGGTTTGTTCATGTTAGTTCACACAACATTAACTAATCTTAACAAATAAAACTTTTGATTTTAATCATGTATTAATAAATGTTGAAATTAATATTAACTAAGATTAATAAATGCTGAAGAAATATTCTTAGTTCATGTTAACTAAGGTTGTTAACTAATGTCAACTATTATTGTAAAGTGTAAAAAAAAAAAAAAAAAAAAACATATCCTTTTTGTTGTTTTCAGTGTGATGGATACAACTTTATCCTAAAATTGAGGGGTAAAATTAAAATAACTAAAACACCATTTAGAATATTAATAATGATTACAACAAGCCTAACTAAACTCATTTACTGATGGAATCATTGAATGCTAGCAGCATAACCAATACTAAAAGTGTGATTAAATCCAGTATTATTATTATTATAGAGTATTTGCAATATTTAACAGAATATTTAGATAGGAGTTTTTAACAAAGTTAATTGTTTGTATTTCCATGTGTGTTTAGAATAAATTTGTAATTTGTAATTATGACTTTATCTCACGATTCTGAGAAAAATAAAGGAATTCTTGCGTGAAATAAAGTCAGAATTGTAAGATTGTTAAGTGTGGACGTAATCATGCATGAAGATGGAGAACCAAATAACAGTCTTTAAACTCAAACACTAAAATTAACTTTGCACACTATACATAAACAAGAACCGAGAAGGAGTGACTAAAACACAGGAGTATATATACACTCGAAGGAAACTAGATAAGGAACAGGTGAACCTTATTAAATAATCAATGAGCAGGGTTGGGGAGTAACGGAATACATGTAACGGCGTTATGTAATCAGGATACAAAAATCCAGTAACTGTAATCCGTTACAGTTACGTCAAAAAACGTAGTAATCAGATTATAGTTACACTTTGAAAAAAGGGGGAATACTTTCAGGATTACAATGGTTTCGTTTAAAACTAAATAAATAAGTATTTTGGCATAATAACACTATATTAAGCGCTGCTTGATTATACAGTAGTTCCTGGTTCTGTTGCCAGTAATGACTCACGTGTGCCACGCGCTGGTGCATGCGCAAATAACAGCTTTCTACAATCTCCTCAGACGCAGATTGAATCACTGCTGCTAGTAGAAACGACGCTGCCTGCGGGTAAAATCGCTTTTAATTCATGTAAATTGCGCTGCTATTTTGTAGAAATTAGGAGAGTAGCTTTTTTACTACTCAAAATGTCCTTTCTTAATCTTTTCTCGCGTGACGGGATGTTCGCTGTCTAGGTAACGTAGGGGAACTCCCACTGCCAACGCCCCAAGTTCAGTCAGGCAAATTAAGAAAGATCACGGCTTTAGTCAACATGTAGGCCTATTTTAAATAAACTAAATAAACTAATATGTAGATTGTGTAAAATTTTTAAATGTTGTGTTTTTATTTTTTAGTTAAAAATGAGTTACAAATAAAACAAAATAATCTGTAATACCATACATTAGCCACTAGATGTCTGTATAGCCCTTTACATAAATATATATTAAGGCCTGTGTGTATATTTTGAAAATATTGTACACTGGACCAAATTCTTAATAAATAAAAGTTTTTATTTATTTTTTAAAAAATATTTCTTCTTGCTTGACTTTATTATACGTGACCTTGAAGCAATCCAAAAGTAATCAGTTACATTACTTTCATATTATAGTAATTGGATTACGTTACTGAATACTTTTTTAATGAAGTAATTTGTAACTGTAACGGAATACATTTTTAAAGTAACCCTCCCAAGCCTGTCAATGAGTAACCATAGAAACATACTAGGGAGTAACAGTGGAAACTAAACAGACAAACAACAAAATGAGGGGCCGTTTACACAACAGCGTTTTCAACTAAAAAGGGAAAACTATTTATATATTTTGGCCATTCATTTCCTGTTTCCTGTTCCTGTTTTCCCGCTTTGTTTCTTGCATTTGGTTTTTAAAGTGAATGGCTCCATATGAATACAATGTTCAAATTCAAAATCTTGTTTGTGCAAAATATTCTTGTTGAATAGAATGAAAAGGCACAGTAGTTCCCTTTTCGAAGTAAAATTCTATACTGCGTCATGGAGTTGACGCTATGAGCCAGTGTTTGAACAGGTGTGTTACATGCTAAACTTGAATGGCTATCGCAGTTAGGTGACATCACGGGTGCACCAGCAGGGTATATAAGGGGTATAAGAAGACGTCATTAGCTTCTTTGTCTTCAGGAAGCCGTTTGTTTGCAAGCTGTGTGTGTGAACTCTCTGTTTGTTTGTGGCTAGGAGTAGAAAAAGAAAATGTCAAGCAGGTCCTTGTGTGTGCCATCGTGTCAAAGGTGCGTAACACTCGGCGATCTTCATGAGTTTTGTGTTATGTGTCTTGGAGTGGAGCACGCTCATTCAGCCCTCAAAGGGGGTTGGTTGTTCTCACTGTGACCGCTTCAAAGTGAGCAAACTCCACTCCCGCCTGACTCTTTTCAAGGGAAATGGGAGACAAACGTCTGTGCCCTGCGGATGAGGTGCCGCAGCTGCCGAGGAAGCCCGGTGATTATGACTGTGGGGTTCGTAGCAGATGAGCTTGAGACGGGTTTCACCCCTTCTCAGGCATCACCTGGTAGGTCCTCAGCTCTCATGCCAGATCCGGAAGCCCGCTCTGTGGCTTCTTCTGAGCTGGCAGAGAGCATGCTATTGGCCTGGTTCAGTTCTAAGGAACTAGACTTTTTAGGAGTTGAGGCAAATGTGAGCCTGCCTCCTCCCTAACCCCGACATATGATGAGCTGGGCCACATAATGACCAGCACCACAGCCAAATTTAAGCTAGATTGGTCTGTGGAGAGATTGGAATTTACCCTGAGCCATTTGGATGAGCAATTCCTTGCGGGTCATAGGCGTCTCACTCCTCCAAGCCTTCCCTTTATTAAATAATAAAGCATTTCCCTCTAGCAACCAGTTACGCTACTGTTAGGGGGCTGGCTGAGAACAGCTATGTGAGGATGTCCTGGTTTGAGAATCTCGGCTAAGAGAAGTAAGAAGCTAAACCTAATATTGCCCCCCCCCCCCCCCCACCCCCATCGGCTAAAAAAAAAAAGAAGAAGAAGAAGAAGAAGAGGAGAGCGTGACATATCTTCCATATGAGAAGAGCCATGCAGGAGATTGATTTGGGGATTTTTCGTGGAATGTGTGTTCACCAGGGGGAACTGCATTAGTCTGGGATTACAGGAGAATTTGCCTGATTAATACAAATGCTGGGAAGTGGCAGTTGAGGTCGAGTTACTCCCTCCTGTATGAATATTCGCCCCTCCAGACATGGATGACGAAATTCAATAAGTCTGTGCAGGGGTTAAGCCTCATGTGAAATACATCATAAACATTTCCTGAAGAGGTGGAAGCATGAGCACTCTCCAGCATTAGGAGATTAAGAGATAATATTTGTCATGACTGTTCACTTATCGAATAAATCAGACTAGTGCAGTAGTATTGGCTCAGATGTTATTTTTTCCTTAAGCCTGGGAAACGCAGTTGCCTTATGTATACAAAATATGACTACATTTTGACCCACTTTTTCAGTACCCCACTGTCTACTGAGCCCTTGTACACATTGGTGATGCCTGTTCCAGTACTTGGCATTTAAATTCGATATTGATCCACCACATAAATAGCGGACTAAGATGAAGGGAATTGGCATTCAAGCTATCGTGTTCCACTCTGTCATCTAGCGCCCTCCAGTGAACTGAGTATAGAGGCAGTTTCAGTATCCTTCGTATTTCATACTGGCACAAGGAGGAAAGATTAGCAATTACGCTGCTCGAGTCCTATGCCTCTTTCTGTCTGTTATTTTCGGGTGCCAATAGTGCAGAGGTGGTAGCAATATGATGTCTCTATAACAGTTATGTTGTGATAAATGTGGATAATGGGAAAATAATGCAACTTGATCATCATTGGTCACTCTTCCCTCTCCGGCACTAGGAGTGCAGAGGTGTTAGCGATGTACTTCCTCTGTGATCACGTCAATAGGCTAAACAGCACTGGAAGATTGGGCAATACTCTCCTCTTCTGTCGCCTTCGGTGGCATGGGGCTGAGAAGCATTAATCTGCTTCTTGTTGAATCACGTTCATATTGGAGTAATTGGATGGCACTTCCCTTTGTTGCCCCTCCAGTCTATACCTGTAGGTGAGAAGTGTAGATATAGTGGGGGACTATGATAGCATGTTTTCCTAATGGTTCGCAAAGAGTATTGGGACAGAGTATAAAAGTTAGGAATGGGCAACTATCAGCCAATAAGAGCTACTCTGTAGGGGATGTACGGGAGAGCCATGACACTCTGCCCTCTCAATACCCCCTCCAGACATTTTGATGCTGAGTATTTCCTAGGACACCCAATTCTGGGTAGAGTGCTTCCCTAGGGGTTAGGCAGCAGAGTTCTATTTGTGAAGAATATTGCTATATTCTTAGGAAGAGCATACAGTTGAGGGAACACAGTTCTCTCCTGAGGCCTATCCTGGTCCTGTGGACAGAATGCTTAATGTTGTGCTCCTTGGAGCAGGTTGCCCCTTTGAATCGATGGCCGCGGTGATCCGAGTTCGAGCCTCGGCAGAGATTGAGCTGTGGGTCTAACCTCTAATCTAGTTCTTGGTCATGTGTGCATTGTGTGACAATCCTTTGGTTACAGTTAACCTTCAGGGCAGTTCACAAGCACGGTTCAGTATGTTGTTCAGCATGGTGCAGTGGGTATTTTGTTCAGATAGCATCAACTCATTGACTCGTTGCCATACTTCAGGCATGCCTGCACATCTTCAGACAATTGAGGTCAGTGTACCCTTATATACAATGCTGGCACACCGGTGACATCACCTGAACACGGTAGCCAATCAAGATTGGCGTGTAGCACACATGCTTCAGACACAGCTCACGAGGACTGTTTCCGTAGCGTCAACTCCATGACACAGTGTCTCGTTCACCTTCTCAGGGAGCCATGGTTACAGTCGTAACCTGATACGGTACAACAATATGCATACTTTCCCTGCACCTGTTGAGGTTTTTAATTGAGATTTATATTGCTTCTACTCATAATGACCATCTGTAATTTTATTTGCATTGCACTATGATGGAGTCCAGTTGCTCTTATTATAGAAGCAGCATGAATTATTTCTTTGAAAGAGGCTCAGTCGAGCCATCTGCACAGGCTGCTGTTTAGAGCTCATTTTCATGTCTCTGCTTCTCTCCATCCATTCAGCTTACATCTCCTAAAATAACTCCTTTTTTCTGAATGATTATTTCATCTTATCATCAAATGTGCTGCAGTCAGTGCAAATCCATTCAGTATTGAACACATATTATAAAGGGGTTGGGGATTAAATACTTAGAGAAGGTGTGAGAGTGTGAGTGTCTGGTGTTGGGGGAAGGGATGGTGTGAAATAAAGGATTAAAGATGTTTGTCATTGGTTAAAGGGTTAGTTCACCCAAAAATGAAAATTCTGTCAGTAATTACTCACCCTCATGTTGTTCCAACCGCGTAAGACCTTCGTTCATCTTCGGAACATAAATTAAGATATTTTTGATTAAATCTGAGAGTTGTCTCACTCCTCCATAGGCTTTCAGAGGGACCGAAACTTGCTGGCCCAGAAAAGTTATTAAAGAGATCGTTAATATAGTCCAAGTGACTACAGTGGCTCAATCTTAAGTTTATCAAGCGACGAGAATACGTTTTGTGCGCAAAAACAAACAAACATAACGACTTTATTCCACTATTCATTTCCTTCTCTCTGGGCCTCTAGTTGGTTCACGTAGTGTTTTTGCGTAGCGCGTCTGTGTTACACGTCACCACGTAGGCTCACAATTGTCCGAAGCGCGTCATGTGTGTGATGCGTGATGACGTGCAACACAGACGCGCAGCGCAAAAACACTACGAGGCCCAGAGAGAAGGAAATGAATAGTGGAATAAAGTCGTTATTTTTGTTTGTTTTTGCGCACAAAAAGTATTATCGTCGCTTGATATACTTAGGATTAAGCCACTGTAGTCACTTGGACTATATTAACGATCTCTTTAATAACTTTTCTGGGCCAGCAAGTTTCGGTCCCTCTGAAAGCCTATGGAGGAGTGAGACAACTCTCAGATTTAATCAAAAATATCTTAATTTGTGTTCCGAAGATGAACGAAGGTCTTACGCGGTTGGAACAACATGAGGGTGAGTAATTACTGACAGAATTTTCATTTTTGGGTGAACTAACCCTTTAACATAAAACCATATGTTATATAAAACATAAGGGATGATAATAATAATGATAAATATAAGGGACAAATGTAACATATATGTGCCTGTGCGTGTGTGTGTGAGTGGCGGCATGGGGGGGTGCTGGGGGTGGATGCATCCCAGATCAAAGGCTGATCTGGGATGCATCCACCTTTATTAGAATTACATCATTGTCAGCTCACCAGCCCTACGTCTAGGATTAATGAAATTATTAATAGTCAGATTATCATATGGCACGCATAAAAGTGTTTTATAGGACTCTCCACTGATGTTGCAGGTATATGGAAAATTACCGACCCACGTTTATGATCATTTTCATCTTGTGTCTTGTTGTTGTCGTTATGTGTGCACATGTATTGCGCAGTTATGTTTAGTAGGCTATAACTCTAGCAGTGTTTTAGGGGCTGACAAGACTCTGGTCAGATGTCCCACTGCTGTCACTTTTAATCTTTCATATCTTCCTGAAAAACGAGAGACTAACCAGTGCTGCAGAGTCATGTGATTATATAATGCTATTTGTTTTTCTTTTTTACGTTAGAAAATCATTTGGTTACTTGATTATAAATGACAGATTGCATTTTTATGTAGTATTACTGCCTTTTAATTATTATTTTTATACATTTACATAAATACAAGTCTCTTCTGCTCACCCATGCTGCATTTATTTGATCAAAAAAATACAGTAAAACAGTAATATTGTGAAATATGGTTAAAATATAAAATAGCTGTTTTTAATATATTTTAAAATGTAATGTTGTGATGCGAAGCTGAAGTTGTAAAAGTCTTTACTGTCACATTTGATCAATTTAATGCGTCCTTGCTAAATAAATAATTCTTAATATTTGTAAAAAAAAAAAAAAATTTGAATGGTAGTGTACTGTAATACTATATTGTGCTTCATATTTATATAACTATTAAATATATAGTTTATCTATAGATAATATACATTTTCCAACTTGTCCTATTCATGTCCTTTTCCAAATGTCTTATGCTTTGTGTTATCCTGATTTAAACATGAAGTTAAACGCGTGTCACATTCATGTTTGGTTCGGTGTTTCATTATCATGTTCTGTTTAGTTTCATTGTCATGTTCTGTTTAGTCTGTGTTCTGTCTCTGAACAACACACAGGTTGTGTCTGAAATCGCTCCCTATACCCTTAAATATGGCACTATTTGAGGGAACAGCCATTTGTACTCACTCGTTTTCATTCACTCCTTCAAGTGAACTATATTAGTGGAGTAATGTAGAGAATAATGAATGAGGGTAAAGGGGGTGATTTCGAACACAGCCACAGCGGTGTTTCCTTTCTGAATGAATCAGTGCTTTTGAACAAATTGGTTGAATGAATAATTCAATGACTCACTCATTAAGAAAGTCAAATGCTAAGCTTAAAAGTCTATGACTGGATCATTATTGCAGTGATTATTATGTTTCTCGCATGTTATATGTTTGGCAACAGTTCTTCTAACCCTATTGGAGTGTGTAGCTTTTCATAAACAAGCATGTAGGAATATTCCATATTCATATATTCCAGGATGACAAAGTCAGGATTCATTAGCCTCATTTTGAAAGAAAGAGAGCATGAAGAATAATTTTCACACATAAATTGGCACCTCTGATTCCAGACCTTAAATTCATTGAAAGTCTTTGGGATGTGTGAATTTAAATCCAAACAGCGACTTTATTTTGGCCTGGCAGTAGGGCTGCATGATTAATCTAAATTAAACTGCAGGAGATCTGGCAAATCTGTGACTTTTTTTTATGCACAGCTTGTCAGTGAAGCACGGCTCAGTGATCAGTAGTAAATGCTGCTCCATCTGAAAGCCAGAGGGCGCTCTCACGCAGAAACTCAATATGCCCAGTAGAACTATGATAACTCACGTTGTTCCAGGAAATCCCTATCAGGCATCATAATACAGATGTAGCTGAATAAACAGAAGATTGAAACGCTTTGATTGATTAAACATGACTAATAAACACATGACAATATATGATTTATCTGAGTTCTTCAAGTCTTCTCTGGTATTTTCATGATAATAAAGTATATTTATACTTCAATGCTAATCGAATAATAGCCTTTATTACTGTATAGAATACTATGAAATAAAATGTTCCGTGCCTTATTCTGTGTAATAAGCCACATCAACTTTTCAAACACTCAACTGACGTTATGAAGTGAGTTTGGAGTAAAAACATGTTATTAATGTTGTCTTTAGTTGAACAAGAGGTTCATAAATGCTTTCATGTTTGGAAAGATGTTTGACGCGTGTTGCTTTTTCAAATGCACGTTATAAACGACTCAAATTCGCAGTGTTTTCAGATGGAGCAGCATTTACTGATCACAGAGCCGTGCTTCACTGACAAACTGCGCATAAAAAAGCGTGATTTTGGGTTAATTGTGATTAATCAGGCAGCCCTACCAGGCAGTGTATAATATAATACTATAATATAAAAAAAATTGTATTACAGTTATATATTTAAGGTTATAGAGCAATATAAGGTCACAGCTTTGTTTGGATTCAGAAATGCTGGGGGTCTTTAATGACGGTGTCTTTCAATGTAAGGCACCAGCAATGCTGTCCATGTGTCACTTTGTGAAAATGTATCCACATATACTGTGTACTTAAGCATCTTGTACTGTATAGAGTCATAATACAAAAATATTTGGATACAATATTGATGGATTAGATTGTAATAAAAACTAAATTAGTTGTAAACATTTTTATCTCCGTTTCGAGGTACACTGAATATTGTACATAATATCAGGAAATAATGATTTTTCTGTTTGTATTAAGGAAGGAAATTCAGTGCATTGCATGTTGTAATCTCTACATAACTTCCTTTATAAGTGTGTTTTCGCACAACAGGTGTCATAAAAGGTCTGTCCAGGTGGCTGGTGAACTGTAAATATGCTTTGGGTAAAGTGGCATATAAAAATGCAGCAAATAAAAGTCCTTCATAGTCTATTTGAAACATCACTCGGGCAAGCTGATCAACAGATTCTCTATGTGAAAAGTCATTCGAAATGTATAAAGTGCAAAAAGCCACAGATTCCGACTGATGTGTGACCTGCTGCTCCGCTGGCCAGGAGGGTATTTATTTTTTCGGTTCACATTCTTTCCATCCAAAACACTCCTTCCCTGCAGAGGAGGGCAGAAGAGGTGCTCGTGTCCTGCTGTACTGTCGCCGGACACTGGAACTGGATTGATCTTTCACATCAACATTCTGGAATTAAAAGTCCCTCAGAATCGGTGCTGAACAATTGATATTTATTTTCTGTCCTACTATTGATATTAGTGATGTGTAAACCAATATTTTAGAAAATCGTTCAATTGCATATTGTTAAAATCAGTGGGTTGGCTGAACAGAATACACAATATTCTGGAAGTCCTGTATTATTAGGCTGATTTCAGGTTTACCCAACTCCTACTGGATATTTGATCCATACTAGATCCTATACCTAAGTACTACAAAATCACTTTATGATATTGGTTAAACTATGTTTTTATAACCAACAGTAACTTTTAAATTCAACCTAGGCTCACGTGCCACTACCTATACACTTTTGAATCTCCAAAAGCTTATAATTATACATATAGTTCACTGCAGTTTCCAGCTGAAATGAAACAAAAAGTGGCAGTAAAACACCAACAACTTTTATTCCTTTTCGTACAAATTTTTGATTACTGTGGCAGATTCGTGCGGTTCCATTGACGATACTATTTTATGACCTCAAGACACTTTTACTATAGTGCATGATTTGTAAGCGAATACATTTTGATGTTTGTTTCATTCACATTATCAGCTTCATACTGTATGTATGGCTTTTCTGACATAGTAAACTTGCTCAGTAGCTCCCCTGATACAAACTGCACTTACAGAGTGCTATCAGCTATTTAATCAGGTGGCCATCCTGACCCAATTGATATACATCACGAGTCACGACTAAGTGTTAGCTAGAAATGCTATCATTATCAACAGATGCTCAATGTCAATAATAGAATAATAATTTTCTCCTCAGTTTATATTTATTTCAAGATGGTTCCTAAATGTGGTAAAGTCATTGACTGAAGCTTTTTGAGTTTGTTCGGAATAGTCAAAGTACATGCTGCATTTTGAAAAGCTTTAAAAATGTTTAAATGATCTATAGATTTATTTTTGTGGGTGAATCACTTGCTATAAAAGCTCCCTATCTTTAAATCAATAGATCTGGTCAACATGGAAACAAAACTAGCCTGTTGGCAATAAGGATGTAACCAAATATTTACGATATCGATTGGGTGTGAGCTTTGTGTCACAAAGACACAAACAGAAGCGTAACCACCATAGTGATTGAGAAAGACATTGTCCTTCTCAATCGCTATGGTGGTTACGCTTCTGTTTGATAATGCAGCACCAACTTCTACTAGACTAATGGATCAGGTTAGCTCTGTGTACTAAGCTGATACCCCAGACCGCAGATAGTAAACAGTTCCTTGTTTACAGAGTCTCCTGCATTGGCAATAAGGTGCTGGCAGGCTGATTGCTGAACTGATGATTAGATTACTGGCAAGTGTACACAGAAACCTGATCTATAGCAGACACATGAAACAGACCTGACCATGGATGTGTCTGATAAGAGGAAACGCAGCATACACAATGAATGGAAACATTACATGAGTTTTTGTGGATACTAAGTGGCAAAGAAAAAGAAGTACACTTTAAGTACTTTTTTTGTTTTTTTGTTTACAGAAATAAAATACTTGAATAGAAGTGAATGTAATGTGCTCAGGATACTTCATTGCATGTTAATTCCAATTAAATGAAAATAAATTATTGTTTAAATTTATATTTATTTAGCTGAACTTGAGAGTTATTTTGTGACCCACTTAAGTAGGACTTCATAATTACTTCTAATATTGTCTTTGAAATATGGTTAAAGTGCAATTTAGTGCATTTAAAATATATTTTAGTCCCCCAGAAGTCAATAATTTTGATCACCTAAAAAACTCATCGTTATAACCAAAATTACATGAAAAAAAAAAATCTTCAAGACTCTACACCCTTGCCTTATTTAGTATGCAGTTCTATGAATATGTAAATTAGCCCCGCCTCCACTCACTCACACCAGCTCAGAGATCCACTCGTTGACGATCACACTTACAAGGTAGTTTGTGATGTCAGAAACACCAGCGATATCATTTGTCTTTGGTTCGCTGCAGCTTTACAGGCACACTATACAGTTTCCGTTTTTCTCAAACAGCGACCCCTAGAGTCGCTGTGGAGTACTTGTATTTAACGTTACTGTCGTAAATACCACTCACGCAGAGCCGTCTCTGCACTCTTCCGTGCGCTTTCTTCGTCGACTCTGCCATGATTCACGTCTGAAATGTGTGCTAGTGTCTTCCATAGAGGCTGCTTCATATGTTGTTGATGTATGTGACGTCGTGCCGTAAAGCAAGTCGTGATTCTCGCGAGATTTGTCGGGGCGCCACCTCTCAAACTTGCATTGCTGATTTTGCCAGCGGCGAGTTATTAAGTACATATTAAGTACATATTAATAAATAAGTACATGTATATATATTAAGATTTTAAGTGCACTACAAACATTAGGCACAAGTGGAACTTTGATTTAAAAAAAACAAAGGGAACAATATATATATATATTTTTTTTTACATTACATATATGTATTTATGGATGTATGTATGTGTTTATATACAAATATATGTAGGCTATTAAAAATGTATAGGGGATGCCCCCATTTATTTATTTATTTATTTTATTTCCTTTCAGCTGTGGTGCCATGCATTTATTTGTATTTAACGTGGTACAAATATTTAATGAGGTCATAAATAAGCAACTGTAATATACAAGAAATCAAAATAAATGTTTAATGTCATTTTTGATGAACGCACAGCAGGTCACACTGTAGGACAGTGCTGTCACTGCTCGACATGTCATGTCAACTATCCATTCCCTATATTGCTGAGACACCGAGACAGAGAAATGAAGGCTTGTCACTGAACACGATCTGTTGATCTTTGAATGAATTAAAAAAACATCCCTGTTCTGTGTCTGATTCTTCGAGAGCTGTCCAGTGTCACACATCCAGTACACTGCCAAGCTAAACCAAAGCCTGCACAGATGTCTCGACGCCTCCGGGAAATCTAGGACTTTTTCTGAAGGCTGTGTACACAAACTATCCAGGTCTCTGCTGGAAGATCCAGTTTAAGCTGGTTGCAGTGTTTTGGAACACAGAAGTTGTCTTCTAGCTGGTATAAGCTGGTTATTAGCTGCTTGACCAGCAACCTAAACATCAGTGTTAAGCTAGTATGACCAGCAGGTGATTTGTTTCAGGTTCACAATGATCTAAAGCTTTGAACAGGTAATGCTTAGACCAGCTCATACCAACTAATGACCATTTTAGACCACCTAATGTCTTGACTGGACCAGTTAATTGCCAGGATACACCAGCTAATAACCAATTAAGAGTGACTAACGGACAGTTTCAATAGCTAATAACCATCAATGTTCCACACACAACAACACTGTAAAAAATTATATGATCAATAAGTTATGACAACATATGTTTTTACATGGCTTTTTTTTTATAAGTTATACAATATTCCACTCATTTTTTAAAAGTCAGTGTAGGTTAATGTAATTTAAGTTGAAATGACTTAAACATCCAAGTTGATTGTACTTACAAATTTAAGGCAGCTTAATTATTTTTTTTTTTTGTTAGAATGTAGGCTACAAGCTTAAACTGGATTTTTCACCACGGTGTGTCATTTTAAATACTCCCAATATAATGTACACGGCTGTAAAATTAATACATGCTGGATTAATACGGCGAACAATATAAAACATGTGGTGTATTTTTATTATAATACATTAAATGTAGCCTATAAAATTTGTAAGTCCTAATTTGTAAGTCGCTTTGGATAAAAGCGTCTGCTAAATGACTAAATGTAAAAATGTAAATGTAAATGTAAAATTAGCCTATTTTAATACGCTCACGGATCCCGCAGATGCAACATCAGCATGGGTGACCTAAGACTCATTTATGAATTATAATATTCATAACGCATATATGGGCTGTCTTATATGAGGAACCTGACCAAAATGACAGCTATTAAAAAGTTTTATGAAAAAAATAAGTTGATGCGGACGATATTTGAACGTCTGACATACCTATAGTGGTGATGACCGTGATGGCGAAGTAAAAGGAGCCAGCGAACCTCCACTGGACCCCAGCCTTGTGTGGCTTCAGCTGCAGCACGACCCGCTCCAGCTCGTCGAAATTGACTCTGCTCAAGTTGTACTTGTCCATGAGCTCTCGCTTCCGATCGTCCAGGACCTTCTTTTGGGTGATCTCCATCTTGGATTCTAACGCGTCAAAAACAGCCGCTCCGACGAGCAAATAAGTGAAAGTGCAGATGATCAACACGAGGGTTCGGATGTTTTGTCTCTTCATGGTCAGAGCGAATGAAATGAGCCACAAATTTTGAGGAGTGATGGTGATGGTGATGGTGATTTCATTGCGACTGAGCTGTTCCTTCAGCACCACGGGTGCACATGTGCCTGTTGAGTCAACACATCTCAGCCTGGGTTCATCTTCAGAACCTCCCAGTGGTGCGAAACAGACAGATCATTTACAAAGCGAATCCTGTTGTGGTTATTTATTCATTTTCTTGTCTTATTTTATACTATAAAAAAAAAAAAAAAAAGTATTATCTAAAATGTATTGTATTGGGTACATTGTCGAGGGTGGGTTTCGCAAACATCGGGTCAAGTGGGACAATACCATTCATTAAATTTGCATGACATCATCATAGTGGAGACTGTGATCAAGCTTCAACAACTGATCTCACAAAGTGCATGAAAAAGTCAACGACTGAATGATCAGTTACAAAAATTGTTGCAAAATTGCATTTTATTTACAGGGTCTTTTTTATAGATTAACTTAAGTGAGACTGTAGCTTTCAGGTTAAGCTTTTAAAACTGTTCTGAAGGATTATTATAACAAACATTCCTTTGGTTTCACAGTCGTAGTCCCAGACTAAAATGCATTTTTGAGCTGTTTTAACTGAAAGCAAATAAGCATATCTTAAAATATTAAGATGCTCATCAGTCACGTTTATAAAAACTACTTAATTGAACTAAGGCCTAATCCTGGCTTAATCTAAGCCCTGTCTGTGAAACCAGGCCTTATAGTCTGGATATGTCCTGATATCTTGAATGTAGATGTGCTTATATGAGGTTAAACTGACAGTAAGTGGTTTCTAGCTAACATGCTGGTCATGAACTGCGGTCCAATCCTATTTAGATAATGGATTCATATACCAGGTTATGGGGCTGAAATCGAGCTGGTAGGTCTTGATCTTGAGCTGGTTAAAGCAGTTCATGCTCCAAAACAACAGCAACAGCATGACCAACTTAAGTTGATGAGATATGCATTTCCAGCAGGGCCACAGACTTTACAATATTATATAAATATTGTAATTATGCTTTTGTAGTATTTCAAATAACATACATACATTTAACATCAGCGTCCCATAGCTATAACGATCTGTCCCACTTCAGCCTAAAAACTTTTCAAGTGAAAGGCAGAGTTATGCTCAATGAAATGAAAATTGCATTTAAATAGTCTAATCTACCAAAAACTGTCTTAATTTTGCACACCACACCATATTTTAAAAATGACAACGCTTCCACAGAAAATGATGTTGATCAATAATTGAGCTTAATGTAATGACCTCTCTTTGTATTATTCGTTCTAATTAGATTCCCTCCGTTTCCTGAAGGATGCGGTGAGTGAGACTAAATGAATTAGGAATGTGATACTGTCAGCTCGGATAATCAGCCCTGCTGGCTCTAACCAGATTCGGACAACAGATGTTACATAATAATGAGCTGCAAAATACTGCCATATTAATCTGGATGGAAATACAGAGGCTAATCAAACTAGGTAAAAACAGGTAGGGCCTATTTTATTCATCATTTTTTGGTTTATGTTAACATGCCAAAACCATTTCTCATAGTTTGATCATTTAGTCTAAAGAGTCCCCCTAAAGGCTAGTCAAAATCAATCTTTTAATGTTGTTTATATGTCTATGTAATGTTTTTAATATGCTTTAAGACAAACCATGTGTAAATTCATAAGTCAACAGCATTGCTGAGTATTTTCTCCTTAAAACTGCAGTGAACCAAAGACAGTCTCAAAAATGCGATTTGAAATCGCTGGTGTTTCTGACGTCACAAACTACCTTGTAACCAATCAGGCCAACGTGTGATCGTCAACGAGTGGATCTCTGAGCTGGTGTGAGTGAGTGGAAGCGGGGCTAATTTGCATATTCATAGAACCGCGTATACTAAATGAGGCAAGTGTGTTGAGTTACATTCAAGCTTTTAAGGCATGATTTATTTATTTATTTTTAAAGGAAATATGTAATTTTGGTGATCAAAGAGGAGTTTTAAGGGATACAATTATTGATTCCAGGGGGACTTTAAATGTAGGTACTTAAGATGACTGAATGGGTCCATATCCTTCCACTCTACAGTATGATGGTGCTATCAGGTGAATGATTAAGTGTACATGCGGCGACTGTCCATGAGAGGGCGTACTTGCGCAGTATATGCATAACATCCAATAAAGTATTCCCAAGCCTATTTTGCGCATATTGAGGTCATCACATTCACAACACAATGCAACAATTCATGAAGAATGTTAGAATGCGCTCAATGATTTTTAAGGGCATGACACAGCATATTTTACTAATTACATACTGACTGCAGCTTTTTTTGGTCATTCATATAGTAGCCTACGGCTATGCAAACACATTTCAGCTTTTACCCTCGGGTGAATCTAGCTCACTCTGTAAGAAGACAACAATGGCACTTGTTTCTATTGTACTTTAACTTTCAATTTCTGTTTGACTTAGGCTATCCAAACAAGTGTGTTCCCTTCCCTAATGCAATGTAGCCTAAAACACCGCTGGCCTGATTTACCACAGTCATACGTTCCTCTACCTAAAGGGTCAATTAATGAGAAGAACTTTTCGTAAATCAGTCAAAGACGATATGACATTACAAAAAAAACAAAAACATTTTAGTGCAAACAGCATTCGCCCCAGTGTAAATTCACAGAAGCAGAGGGCATGTGCTGTTGCTCAAGTTACCTTTGGTAGACTGCAGCTGGGCGGTCCTCTGACTACATGAGCTAGAAAGTCACTAGAGAACAAAGTTTGAAATGAGTGTCTGCAAAACAAAACTGTGCAACACACACTGACTGAGCGCGCGATCAATAATGGATTCAGCCAAGCGGGATGAACACATGAGCGAGCACGCCGCCAACCTACTGGGGACAGGACAGCGGTCCAAACCGACACAAAACGACACAAAAACAAGGTCAAGATGGGTGAAAATCCTCTTTGCGGTAAGAGAAGCCTCATGGGACAGTATGGGGGGAATAAACGCCGGTGTCTGAAACTAGGTTTAACAAGCAACTCATGACTGACTGACTCAGTGCTACTCATTTAACCCTTACGCGTAATATTTTGTGTAAAGGTTCTCCTGTGTTATTTTCTTTCTTTAGCCTATACGAAGTAAATTTACATACACTCTTAAAAATAAAAGTTATTTATTGGCATCTGGTTCAGTGCTGCACCTTTATAATCCATGGATCCAATATTGCACAAAAAGGTTCGATAAAGTGGAAAAATCTTCTTTAGATTATTAAAATGTGATGTAGTGATTAGAAAAATATGTGTGTTATTTTAAGAACTGTTCACTGAGAGGTTATTTTACGAACCAAAAATGGTTCTTCTCTACCAAAAAACCTTTTGGATCTTTTGGAATTTTTAAGAGTGTATCTTCCCACAAGATCTATAGTATAGTATAGTATAGTATAGTATAGTATAGTATAGTATAGTATAGTATAGTAGGCTATAGTATAGTATAGCATAGCTGAGTATGGATAATTAAGTTAAATACTGAGGCTGAAGTTGTCATTCATCAAAAAAGAAAAGGTGTATTTTCTTAGATGTATTTGTACTTTTTAAGATAACTATATTGTATGTAAAGTATCTTTAATCATTTGTGCTGTTAGATGTAGGATGTTTTAGGTAGCTGAGATTTAGCTCATCATTCATATTTTTTTCAGGGTTCCCATAGTCAGTGAAAGCCTGGAAAGATGGGGGAGTCACGGAAATGAATACAATCTTTAAACGTCATAGAAATTTCTATTGTACAGCAAAAACAAGTAACAACGGGCTGTGCCAGAGTTTTGGAGAAATGTTAATCATTAACTATAGAAGCCAGTGTACCTCACTGTGTAATATAGCATTACAGCATGCCTTTGAGTTGAGCTAGTGGACTTTTCATAAGGTTATTCATCCCTATGAGGCTGCAAGTTGCAACAATCCATTGTTTTGATATTTCTAAACAATTCTCAGTACAAATAATCAGATAAATTCCAACATGTGGAAGTTTAAATGTGTGGCTGGTGTGTGGTTGATCTTGGCAACTTTAAGTTAAACTTTAAACGTTGAGCTAGTCTATTATTGACTCAAATGCTTGCTGTATTAACCATTTGTTGGATGAACCAAATAAGAAGACTAAACGATCTGACCGAAAATACCTGATTTTTGTATAGTGTGACATTCTGAATGTAACAAAGCTGCTTAAGCCTTAGGCATCATGTTTTAATTCTGATCTCATATTTCAGCAAAAGGCCCAACCATCTATTTAAATTGAACAATTCGCTTTAAACCATAGAATGAATGAAAAGTGTGCGCAAGTTCAGGGCATTCTTGCTCCCTTTCGTTCCCTACACAACAGTCACAACAGTTTGAGACATTCAGCACAGTAACACCTGTGGAAGATGAGGAGGGGGAATTTACACAAAGAACTGGGAAGACCCTGCTGCTGTTTTATTGTAGCTAACATGGAAAAATCTTTTCCTGAGACATGCATTCACTATAATATGTGAAACTGCTGTTTGGAATTTCATTTATTTATTAAAGATATACTTGTTATTTTGGAATTTGATTTTTTTCAATGGTCTTGAAGTCAAGGCATACACTTTTTAAGTATATACAGTAACGTTTAAAAGTTTGTGGTTAGATGATTTTTAAGAAAAATAAATTAATACTAAGCAGCATATGTTTTATGTTATATGTTTTCAACACTGATAATAAGAAGAAATGTTTCTTGTGTCATCATCATATTAGAATGATTTCTGGAGTCATGATGCTGAAAATTCAGCTTTGCCATAACAGGAATACATTACATTTTAAAAGAGACAATTTATCTTAAATTAAATTAATATTTCCCAATATATTTTAATTTACTGTAATTTTGATCAAATAAAAATACAACATATTACTAACCCCAAACTTTGAACTACTGTGTATGTGTCCACAGGAATTAAATTCATGAACTTCTTGTTAGTAATGCAAGTAGACAATTTCTGCTGGTAAAGTTGGATGTGTTTTATGTTAATTTGTTGTCAAGAAATTTATTCCCAACCATTACCCATACAATTTTTCTACAATCCATGCAAATTATTTTAATGCAATTATAATAATGATTCATTCAATCTTGTAACTGCATTTGTTTTTGTTTCTTTAGGTTCTTCTGCTCGCCTTGCTGGCTTTAATTCTCACAATCATATTTATTCTGAAACTCCGCTGCAGTGATGAAGGTACAATATCAGTTTTGTACAGTTTTTTCTGGTCATAATTGAATTTAGGCCAGCATTCTGACCCGACCATCTGGATTTCACAGCAGAAATCAAGACTCATCAGACCAGGCAACGTTTTTCCAATCTTCTATTGTCAAGTTTTGGCGAATCCATGTGAATTGTAGCCTCAGTTTCTGTTCTTATAGCTGACAGGAGTGTCACCAGTGTGTCTTCTGATGCTGTAGCTCTGTTTCAAGTGTTGTGTATTCAGAGATGCTCTTCTGCAGACTGAGTGGTTATTTGAGTTACTGTTGCCTTTCTATCAGCTCAAACCAGTCTGGTCATTCTCCTCTGACCTCTGACATCATCAAGGCATGGTTGTGCGTGAAAATCCCAGTAGATCAGCAGTTTCTGAAATACTCAGACCAGCCCGTCTGGCACCAACAATCAAAGTCACTTAAATCACCTTTCTTTCCCATTCTGATGGCTCAATTTGAACTTCAGCAGATCTTCTTAATCTTGTCTACATGCCTAAATTCATTGATTTGCTGCCATGTGATTGGCTGATTAGATATTTGCATTAATGAGCAGGTAAACAAGTTTACCTAATAAAGTGGTCGGTGAGTGTAAAAGTAAATAACCTATAATCATTGTGTAATCTTTAATCCATTGTATAATCACCTTTAAATGCCATTGAGCATTGGAATGAAGCCCTGTATTATTATCACATTTGACAACTTATTTTTGAGATATCACTCTGTCTACATGCTCAATATTTTGTGTGTTTTCTGTCTGATAGTTACTGATAGCTGTAAAAATCGCTGCATATTCAAAAGTCGTGATGCTAATGCAGCGTGCCACTGTGACACTGCATGTGTAAATGAAGGCACCTGCTGTCGGGACTATGAGGAAGTGTGTGTGGAACCAAGTAAGTGGCATTTCTCTTTCTTCTGCACTTTCTTTAACTCTCTCTTTCTCAAGGCCCTGATACACTCACGGCAAAGTTGTTTTCGTTCTTCGCTTAGGGGCAAAAACAAGAAAGAGTAAATCACTTGCATATGTGACTACATTTTCATGTTCATTTCACGTTTTCATCATTAGCCATTGGCTAATAAATTGTTAGATTTCAGTCGCCAGTGTTTGATGCTTAGTAGCACAGTCTAGCACAGATATATTTTTATTTGCCTTCACTCATCTTGATCACTCTGACTGAGAGCTTGAGACTTTTGCTTGACTTTCTTTCACTATTTCAATTCATCTCAATGGATATGCACTTTGCACTGCATATTTGACGCACCGTAAACTGTAGTGTGAAGGCAGCACCAGACTCATCGTCGCTTAGAGAGCTATGTGTTTTTCTCACACATGAAAGAGAGAGAGAGAGAGCGAGAGAGTCTTACATACCACATAGAATTGACACGTTACCTGTAAATTATATTCTTTGTTGTATTTTCCTGTCAAAACGGAGTAAATTTGGAATTGTTCAGCCTTTAAGAACAAGCAGAAGCCACTGCTAGATTATTCGATAGTGGCCGGAACTAATGCGCAAGCACTCACCTATTACTGTCCCTGTTTTGATGTCAGCAAATGCTGACAACTGACAGCAATTTAACCTAATTCATTTGTGAGACAGTCTAACAGAAGGATGGCCAAAACCCAGTGAATTATCAACTGATTTGATAGCTCTTTGAGTTCTTGTCATATTTTATTACCATTTTCTATATAAACTATAACGAATAAACTGTGATAATGTGATAAATGTTGAAGTTGAATGTTGAAGAAATGTTAAATTTTGATTTGATTGTATATATAATAATATAGCAAAGCATTTATGTATATATATATATATATATATATATATATATATATATATATATATATATATATATATATATATATATATATATATACAGGGCTCCAGACTAACTTTTTGCCTTGGTTGCACTGGTGCGCCTAACTTTTTTATTTAGGTACACCAGCACAAAATTTGGGTGCACCCAAATTTTTCCTCGGCTGTATCACCTTTAACGCCACAATTTTAGGGTCACCTTTTTATCACGCTCTATACACATTCACATATATTATGTAAATGAATTTAAACAAGAAGGTGTAGATAAAAACTTTTATTTATTTTTTGAAGCACAATTATTAACGGTATTCCTACTCTTACCGATACTGCTTATCGATACAGTACTTTAACTGTAATCTTATGGTTCTTTTTGTTTTATATATAATAAACAAAGATAAACAATTAAACAAAGATACACTTTATATAGGCCTACAGTGCTTTAATTTCAGGAAGGCCTACTACTATTCAGGCATGGTCTAAAAAGAAATCTAATAAAGTAATAAAATGTAAAATAACACTGTAAAATTTATCATAAATAGATTAATGCTTATTAAAGTCGGCATGAAATCAAATTTGACAAATCTTCTTCTTATATGTAATATTGTAGTGTTTATTATAAATGATTTATCTGTGCACTTCATTATTTTTTTAAAATTCATGTACCCTTATAATCTTTAATCAAATGCATTACCCTTCCCTCCCCCCTCGAAACGAACTCTCTTCTCTTTCGGTCACGTGCCATGGCGAAAGGGTGCGGCCAGAGCCGATGAGGGTGCGGCTATCGAGATGCTCTCGAGGGTGAACTTGACTGATAACAGAGAATGTCTAATAAGGCTGATAACTTGACTTGACTCATCTTGGTTCGCGGGAATAATAAAATAAAATAAAAAATCCTTCATGGGAGGGTAACGGTGGGGAGTCCGGTGGAGAAAAATCCTCCACAACTAAACGTAAACTGACATTCAAATCTGCCTCGATTTTGTTTGCAACGCCAAACCTCCAACGATCCAATCAATTCCCGAAGGACGAAATCAAGCCCCACCCTACATTTTTTTCTAATTTCAGAAGCCGTTTCACTCGGATATGCGTCACAACAAGGAAAAAATTACAATCTCAACTTCCGTTTCATGCCGACTTTAAAGTTGAAGTTATTCTTTCAAGAGCTGTGAGTGATTTTTCTCTTGTTGTTTGATTTGCAGTAATGGCGCAATCGTCAGCATGTTTATTAGACTGCTGCCCCTTTAAGACCGGGTGCAGATCTAATAGGCTACTGATGCACCATATTCTCCCAACTATTTCCATAACTACGTCCATTTAAGACATAAACTGTTTTTAGTGAATCTCAAAGCCGGTAATTTTGACACGCTTTTGTGTACAATTGATCGTTTAGACGCGCACAATCTGCACATGAAACCGAAAGTATAATTTGCTTGTCTCGGTCTGTTTCGGAGCGCGCGAATTCAGTTTAATTCTGTCCTCCGTCGTCACCAATTTTTTTACAGTCTATGGTCGTCACCATAGACTGTAAATAAATATGGACGACGCCCCTTCGCTCTCTTCCATTGGTGAGAACTGAAGCCGCCAGAGTCCCGATATGGCGCTGAGCCGCTGACATATTGGAACTTGAGTCTGCGCAGTAGCGATTTCGGGACCAGACCTGCGCAGTAGTGAGCAGGAAGTAAAGCCGCGAAATCAACGCTCCACCAGAGCTCCACCCTCACTCTCGCAGGGAAAGTGCATTCTGCACACTTTTTTAAAAAATTGATTGCAGTACGACAAGAGGTTTGTTAAAATAAAGTAAATACAATCTCCTCAGTCCTCCGAAGATCCCGAAAAAAATGTCCGTTGGTGCTTCAGTGACTACTTCGCTCGGAGAACCTGTCAATCACAGCTGTCAATCATGACGTTACACCACCGCATCACGTAACTAACTAAAAACCAACTTATTTTGGAAACAGATACTAGAACTTACATCAGCGTGATAAAAACGACAGCAAATGAAAGAAACCACGTTTGGAAAAAAGATATTTGAAGTGTAATTTAATTGTTTAGTTGGTCTCGCGTCCCGTTGAATAACATGGGGAGGCGGGGCTTATGACCTATACTAGGACCAGTCACCGGGGGGCGATCGAGACGTTTTGGCTTCACTTTTCAGGGCTTGTGCGGCACGCTTGGTCGTCACTCATTAAGCAGGGCTGTCGTGTTGTGCGAGCTGAGGCATCGCGTGAGAGAAGAGTGTGAGTTCCGTCAAAGGAGAACAAATGCCAACAAACCTTCGTGGAGAGGCAGCGGATGCGAGGACGTTAGGTGCACCGGTGCGACCTAGGAAAAATGTTAGTCGCACACTTACAAAATTTGGTCGCATATGCGACCAAATTGGTCGCACTCTAGAGCCCTGATATATATATATATATATATATATATATATATATATATATATATATATATATATATATATATATATCTCAAACTAAGAATAATCCTGATAAGATAATAATACTACTACTTCTACTACTACCACTCATAAAAATATAAAATACACTGATGAGCTGCTGGGTTAATGAATATTAATCACATTGTCTGCTGTTAAATGTAGGTACGCAATTAGATAATACCAATTTAGGTCAACCAATTAGTAAAGCAATGCTTAATTTTGTTCAATCTGTGGTGTAAAAAGGTTGCATTGGCAATTAAAGAAAAAACAAATATATATATATATATATATATATATATATATATATATATATATATATATATATATATGTGTGTGTGTGTGTGTATATATACAGTATATGTATGTACAGTGAGGAAAATAAGTATTTGAACACCCTGCTATTTTGCAAGTTCTCCCACTTAGAAATCATGGAGGGGTCTGAAATTGTCATCGTAGGTGCATGTCCACTGTGAGAGACATAATCTAAAAAAAAAAAATCCAGAAATCACAATGTATGATTTTTTAACTATTTATTTGTGTGATACAGCTGCAATTAAGTATTTGAACACCTGAGAAAATCAATGTTAATATTTGGTACAGTAGCCTTTGTTTGCAATTACAGAGGTCAAACGTTTCCTGTAGTTTTCACCAGGTTTGCACACACTGCAGGAGGGATTTTGGCCCACTCCTCCACACAGATCTTCTCTAGATCAGTCAGGTTTCTGGGCTGTCGCTGAGAAACACGGAGTTTGAGCTCCCTCCAAAGATTCTCTATTGGGTTTAGGTCTGGAGACTGGCTAGGCCACACCAGAACCTTGATATGCTTCTTACAGAGCCACTCCTTGGTTATCCTGGCTGTGTGCTTCGGGTCATTAAGACCCAGCCTCGACCCATCTTCAATGCTCTAACTGAGGGAAGGAGGTTGTTCCCCAAAATCTCGCAATACATGGCCCCGGTCATCCTCTCCTTAATACAGTGCAGTCGCCCTGTCCCATGCGCAGAAAAACACCCCCAAAGCATGATGCTACCACCCCCATGCTTAACAGTAGGGATGGTGTTCATGGTGTTCTTGGGATGGTACTCATCATTCTTCTCCCTCCCAAGTCCCCACCCTCAAGTCTTCATCCTCCTCGTCGGTACTGTCCGGAAACCTGCAGCCTGTATCCCTGCCTGACTTCCCAGTTCCGTCTCCATCGCTGGTCACGGCCAGTGCCCTGGATCCGTCGGCACCACTGGTGTGGTCCAGCTCCTCGGCTCTGCCTCCACCGCTCACTCAGTGCGGCTCATACTCTGCGCCTCGGGCTTCCCCTCCACCAGCTTGGCGTGAGGCAGAGTCCCCGGCTGTACCTCAGGCCTCCAGGCTCACACCACCACCTCGTCCTTTCAGCCCATCACCCTCACCTCGACCCACCACTCCTTCATCGCCTCCGCAGTCCGACTGGGCTCGCTCGACACTCCAGGTCGGCATTCGGCAGTCGACGCCCAGCTACAGCCACGGACTTCCGGGCTTCTGGCTGAGCCCTCACCTTGCACCCCTTCGGCATCAATGGACTCCTCCCTTTCTCTGACCTCCCCTTCAGCCTCCCTCACCACATCGTCACCCTGTTCATCCATCCGCACGTCACCGCCTCATTCCCGCGAGTCAGCAGCTCAGCTTCCGTCTTCTGGGTCGACAATGTCGTCATGGTCCGTCAGCCTCTCAGCTCTGTGGAGTCCTCTGCCACCCACGGTGCCACTGCTGTCAATCGGCCTCGGGGTGTCGTCCTGCCAGTCACTTCAGACTCCTACCCCCCCATCTGCGCCACCATGGTGCCCGTGGCCAACGTCCCCAGGGTCCAGTCCATCCCCAGCTCCACGCCCTCCACCGAAGCCTTTTGTTGCCATCACGGCGCAAGGACGCGCCTTTCCGATGGGGCGTTATGTCACAGTTATGTTCCTTCTAGTCTGCACCTGTTCCTGTTAGTCCCTGATTAGCTAATCTTCCTCCACCTATGTCTAATTAGTTCCTCTTTTCATCCTGTGTATTTATACTCCCTGTTTTGTTCAGTCCCTTGTTGGTTCTCGTTAATGTTAGTTGTGGTTGTGTCTGTCCTGCCTGAGTTGTTTTCAGTAGGCTATATTTACCCTGATCTTGTGCCTTCAACTACCACCACACCGTTACAAGACACTGCCTGCTGATTTATGGTCTTAAATATTAATATTAATATTTAGTATTAATATGGATTTTTTGGTCACACGTCACCTAAGGTGAGTGTAAGTGTTATATGATTCCTTCCTATATTACGGTGCACCAGTCAAGGAATTCCACGTTGACGGTAAAAAACAATCATAGAAGATTGTTGACTGAATTAGAATTATTTAAATTGGAGAAAGTTTGTCATCTGACCAATATCAATGATTTGTGAGATAGCGTTGACTTGTTTAGCCTCTTACTGTATTATCAACACAAGGAAGACACAAGTGTGATAAAAGGATTTTATTAACAAAAGGATAGACACAAGTATCTAACAACTACTGAATGGATAAAGTGCAAAAATATTGGTAAATGCAAGGGACTGAGTTGGATGTTACTATGGCAGTTATAAGTCATTTAATGGAAAGATAAACAGTAGTTCCTCTGGAAGTAATAAGGTAAAACTTAATCTGAATTCAACAAATAAATCGATAGACTATTTTGTTGTTAACTGACATCAGCTATGCAAAATCTAATGCAAATTAGATTCTGCCAGTTAGTCATATATGCAAATACACAAATGCCAAGGTCTCTGGTCTCTCTGAGCAGCGAGGTCTTCCACTTGCTGAGCTGGTCCACGTTGAAGTGGGATGAAAGGAGTTGGAATCCGTTTCACAGTCTTGAACGCAAAGTACTTATGAACGTTGAACTCTTGGAGCACAGAGAAGGTCCTTATTCTGGAACACGCAAATGAAGGAGCCTTGAAGTTGAAGGTTCTAGCGTCTGTGCCGATGACCCTTATAATCTGGAACACGCAGATGAAGGATGAGGAGAAGATTCTGAAGTCCATACAGGGAGCCTTGAAGTTGAAGGTTCTAGCATCTGTGCCGATGATCCTTATAATCTGGAACACGCAGATGAAGGATGAGGAGAAGATTCTGAAGTCCATACAGTTAGTTAAGCTTGTGGGGGCATTGTCTCTGTTGCTGTTTTCAAACTTCCCAAATTAACTTCTTGCAGAACATCTTTGTTTCTCTCTTTAGAGCTACAGAGTCTTAAGAGAGCAACTTCACAACTCCATAGAGCTTAGCACATCTTGGAACTGGAACCTTGAACCAGAACCAGAACAACTATTTGTCTTAGAGAGAACCTTTTTAAACTCTCCTAAGAAGGAGGCCCCTCTTTGACATAAGGTTAATTTGCATAGCTTCAAGCTCATGTTTAGAACAATGTCTTTAAGGTTTTTCCTATGCATAATTCACTTTCAAAACCAATTCCAGATTAACCTAGACATTGTGCTGAAAACATAAAGACCAAACATCATTGGGTAATATTGAACTTTTACCCATGATTTCATGTATACCTTAATAGCTAAGTTTGTATATTTTGTATGTACACAAACAACACTCATTAAGTATATCCAGTTCTTTAAATAGATATGAAGAATATTTGCTCCATTTTGTCCATGGTGTGTCCATTTTGCATAGAAAATCCATCTGTTGTAGTTTCGAGCCACATGGCAAAACCGATTTGGTGAGTCTGAGAGTCTGTGGTCATTCACACCCTGGTCTCAGGACTGAGGGACTGGGGTGAACAATGGGCAAATGATGATCAGTCTGTGATCAATGACATGCTAATGCCATCATTCTTCCCTTCCACAGATGGTACCTGGCAATTGTCTTTGCAGGCTTATCTCCTAGCCCACCTAGTTCCTTTTGGAGCTGCTTTTGGAGGTGTGAGTTTTAGAGTCCTGTCCTTTTCATCATGGCAGATGAAAGGGGACTCATGTTGTGATGAGGGGAGACTGCCCTAATGTTTGCCTGCTGATCACTACACTGCAAAATCATTGCCTGATGGGGCAGCGAGGCAACCAGTCAGCTGCCTAAGTTTTCGGACGCAGCCCTGGTCTGCACAGCTGGAAGTTTTAGCTTTTATTCAAAAAAAAAAAAAAAAAAAAAAAAGGGTCAAGAAACATCTGAAGTGACCTACTCCCATTGTAAGTACAGTCCTTACCGCCCCCTTGTGGCACGGGGGACTACACAGCTTACGTGGGGCGTTTAAGTTACAAACTAGCCTGCCTGCATCTGCACCATCAAACCTCGTTAGCATACTTCAGCTGGTTGTGACATTTTGGATAGGGACCACTAGTGTTGTCAAAAGTATCAAACTTTTGATACGTATTGATACTGAAATACCTGAAACTGTTCCAGTACTCCTTTTCTGCAGTATTGATACACCTAAACCAGCTGTGCATTCTCGCTGTCTTTTCTCTCAAACGGCAAATTGACACACACCCACCTCCTCTCACTCACTCGTCCCATTCCCTCCGGTTGAATTGTGCTTGTATTGTGCATAATTTTACTAATTCCTGCATGTTTACTAATTCATGCCTCTCAAACAACTCCCGCGTACCAAACTGAGTTGTTTTCCTGGCTTATTGTGCTTAAACAGTCAAATACAAAGTGCCATCTTGGCGAGTATTCAGGTAAAAACATTCAGTTTTGGAATGTAGATAATTGAGAAAATAAATGCATGTTGTGCAACAGAATATTAGATCCTTGCATACGCTCTTAAAGTGACAGCAGTCTAATAAACCTTCTGCTGTCTTTCATGTTAATCAAAGAACAAAAGACAAAGAGAAAATCACTCATTGCTCTTGACTGAATAACTAATGTAACTTTAATTGTATAAGCATTAATCTGTATTTAATTTTTACTATGAAGATTTTCGAGTGTTATTTTACATTTGATTACGTTATTTAAGTTTGTAAAGTATTTCTTACCTGAATACTACTGTTAGACCCACCAAATGTAAATTTCATTTGTCTATTTGTTTTATTATGTGTGCTATGGATGGATGGAGGGAGGTCATTAATTGCTGATAACAAGGGTAGCTTCACAGAAATACATTTTGGACCGAATCCCAAATGTTTCATTAGTGCCCACATATTGCCACTCTAACCAGTCAAAAGCATTTTTCAGCATCCAATGAGAGCACTGCACATCGTTAGGTTAATGATTCTGCCAAATCCACAATATGCAGAAATCTGCAAACATTATCTGCTTCCAAATGACCCCTAATAAAGCCTGTTTGGTCATGATGGATTCATTTATCCATTACCTTATCCAAGCGTATCGCAAGAGCTTTGGCATATAATTTGGCATTCTGCACATATCAATGATATGGGACGATAGCTGGAGCATTGCATGGGGTTATTTCCATCTTTTTTTAATAATAATGTTATAAGAGCAGTTTTCTGATTCTTATGTAAAGTTTTATGCTCTAGGGCTAGGGCATAGTTAATGAAATCTAATATTAAAACTCCAACTATGTCCCATATGGCTAAATAGAGCTCTGGTGGAATACCATCCCAAGCCAGGAGATTTTTCCCTTTAAAAAAGACTTCACTGCTATCTTTAACCCATCAAGTGTTAAGGAGTCCTCCAAAAAATCTATATCAGTGAGCTGTAATTTTGGTAAGGTACTTGCTATTGAGGAAAACTTAAGTTATTTAGGTCCACAACATTATCAGAAGTGTACAGATTCTTGTAAAAATTACAAAATACCTGATTAATTTGTTTAGGTTCTGTTACAATATCAGCCTCATTATTTCTAGTGGCATTGATGGAAGATTTTGTCCAATTTTGTTATAATTTAAAAAATTATCTTGCCATGTCTCCCTGAAAATAATATTTCTATTTAGTTCAATGTACAATGAATTTAGCTTTGTATAGAGACAAAGAGCTATATTGTCCCCTTAAAACCGATAAAATGTTAGATCGTTCTGTGAAGTGTTATTTCTGTTGCATCTCCAAGTCAAACCTCTTTTTCAATCTCTGTCATTTGCCTAGATCTTGATGCTTTTAACTTTGAAGAGAAAGCCATGCAGCTATCGATTAATTTGCATCATAAATTCTGAGTTTGTCAAGAGACTATCATTAAATCGCCACCTATAGAGCTTGGGGTTGAAAGTAAAAATAATAATATTGCAAAGTGTAAATATTCTGAATGTTCTAATCCAATCTGACTTCTGATCTGTAATGCTGCCTGAATCATAATCACACCAAGCTCATCCATTGGCCAGAGGAGAACTGCCCTTTTTCGCCTTTGGCTTGCTTAGTTGGGGGACATATATTCAACAATATAATTGATCTTCCTGTATTGACACTATTATATGAGAACTGAACTGAGCTGGCATCACGGTTTACTCCAGAGCGGCTATGTATATATAAATGAACTAAGTCTTTACTTGGATAATAAATGTCTGTGTGTTATATTCCTGACTGAGATGAGATAGTCAGCCAGACTGTACTCTCTGTTTAGTCTCAGATAACATTGGAGATGACTTTGCTCTTTGGTTTGTTCTTTCCAATGCTGCATGTGTGTCTCTTTCTCTTGATTATTAATTTCTTTAATTCTTGCAGGTTTTTCAGGGGCAGTGATATTGAATGATTTGTTAGTCAGTTCTGAAACCATTGCACAAAGATGACTTTTCTTAGCACTCAATTCATGTGTTTTAAGTGCTTTAAAATACAGATAGTCTTCAGAACTAGTAAGTGTATCCAGAATTTTTAAGTTCTTTTTTTGATCATTAAATTGAGGAGAAGAGACCGCCTAGTTCTTCCCTACATGAGTTGTACTGTACATGGACATGAAGGATGTTTCTACAGAACTCTACATGTCGACCTTCTAAAGGATGTTTGTCCCAAACCTTATCGCTGGGCCCCAGACCTCACTTTCCATATAAGGCAATAGGCAGTATCACACTATCAAAAATCTTTGTCCAAATTCTGAATGGAGTGTTTATTTTGAATAATTCCATTCGTGTGGCGTGCAGTGCCCTGCAGGCTTTTATAACTAATGTTTTAATTGCTAAATTGAAATTTCCAGTGGGTGTTAAAACCAGACCAAGATAATTATATTGTAAAGAGTGTTGAAGTATGGTGTTGTTTACAGTAAATACATGTTTATGTCCCAGATATCTGTTTTTTCCTCCTGAAATATCATAATCTTAGTTTTTTGGATGTTGACTTCTAAGGTCTAGTTGTGGCAGTATTTAGGTAATATGTCTAGGTTGTTCTGGAGACCTGATGAGTTGATTATAGAACAACATTTTTTTCCCAAATTACTGGTTACACAGATTCCTCTGTTATTAGGATCTGTTTTTTGTGTGTTATAATAATCCAGTTCCCTCTGCCTTAGTGTGTTGTTGTATTGTTTCAGAAGTTGAGTGTTTTAAGCGTAACTCAAAGTTGACTGGATCTTTGTGTTTTTTTCATTTAAATGAATCCGAGCTCTTGTCTAATTGTTTTACAGTCATGGTCAAACCATTTTTCAGAAGGTTTTTGTTTAGTGTTTTTTGTGTTTATATAGTGTCAATTTATTTAAATGAGCACTTTAACCATATCCTGGAAATGACAGCAGTAATAATGAAGTTACATATAAAGATATACTGTACTTACTGTTACTTACTGTAAGTGGGTCAAAAAAGCTCTCTTAAGTTCAACCAACTAAACCTGTATTTAGTGCTGTTCTCTTATGAATGGATCACCCGAGATGGTTGTTAGGTGTAAACTCTCCCTTGTGTCATGTTACTGTAACATCACACTCTCACTCTTTGGTTTGAGGAAGCCTTAAGTTATGTTTTGTTTCTCGGTAGCCCTGCAAACCATCCGTGTTTGTGTGTGTCTGAGATAGAAAAAGGGAAAATGAAGTTATTTAAAGTGTGTGTCCAGACACTGAGCATTTATGCTGGGCTGGAACGGCCTGAAAAAGGCCTTACTTTGCAAACATTGGAAACAAGAATGTCTGAACCATCAACACCCTCCTGTTGAAATTCCCTCAGGACAGTGTTAGAGCTCTGCGGAGTCACTGTTGGTTTCTCCGAGTTTAGGCACTCCCTGTCGTTTTCTCCCCCCCCTGATGTTTTGAATCAGGTCCATTTTCCAACAGAGTAGCCAAATGTTCCTCCCCGTGGCGCCTGCTGTGTGCACTGCATGTGAGGAATGGGTGGATTTCGCATTCATTTGGTGAATTGCACATAAAGGATCAGTGACTTTCGTTCTGCTGACGCTGACTCTTTTCCTGTCTCGCTGTGTCCTCCAGTCTCATTTCTCATTTACAATACTATAGAACTTCATTACCAGTAAAACAGCTGCAGCTGTCATACATGCAAAACACCTCAGTAGAATGTTTTTGCGTAACATCTTGTGTAACATTTTTGTCCTAGAATAAAGATTCACACTTCTACTTACTGCAAACAAAAATGCACATAATCCTTATCTTGCCAGCAGATGCTAAACCTCAGTGTTTTGTTTAAAAAGGTGGTTTCTTTAAAAATTCGGCCATTTACTCGCCCTCATGTCTTTCCAAACATATGTGACTTTGTTTATGTTTTGTCTGTGGAATATATGTTTTGAAAGTCATGCTGTTTTTGGACCCCACTGACCATTGTGTGAATGCTTTTTCAGTTTCAAAATATCTTCTTTTGTATTCCAGGAGAAAGAAAGCAGGGATATATTATGTGTAATATGTTGCTAAGAATATGTTATATCATTATTTGAAAGCAACCAAACCAGCATTTTTTATGATAGAACTTATAGATAATAATATATCTTTAATATAACTTTAACTAGATGTACCGCATGGCGGTACAAAATATGACCGCCGCTCAGGCCTGCACTGGCTTTCCACAAAAATAAATGACGTGGAGCAATTTGGCTGTATTGCGTGTTTATGTATATACCTAAAAAAAGTAGTAGTATGTGCATGTCTGTCTGTGTGTGTGTGTGTGTGTGTGTGTGTGTGTTTGTGTTTGTGTATGTGTGTGTCTGTGTGTGTGTGTGTCTGTGCGTGTATGCATGCGTGCGTACATGTGTGTGCGCGTGTGTGTTTGTGTGTGTGTCTGTGCATGTGGATTTGTATGTGTGTGTGTATGGGTGTGTGTCTGTGTGTGTGGATGTCAGTGTGTGTGCATGCTTGCGTTTGTTTGTATTCCTGCATGTGTGTGTGTGACAGTTAGGGTTGCCAACTTCAGAAAAGGAAAATGCGGGACAATCGTGGTTATTTATAGGAAAATGAGGGACACTCAAAATATTTGTACTGTATCGCACAGTGTACGTCATTTCAGTGTCTGCAGTTAAGTTTGTGTTTAAAAGGTTATCAGACATAAACACATTTGTATTGCTTAACCTATTTATGTATTTAATTCTAAAAATAATTTTAAAGTCATACATGAAAAAAGTCACATTACAAACAAACCATAGTTCAAAATAACAGCATTTATCTAAAATAGAAAGCTTTTTTTAACATTATACACTAGGCTTACAGTTCAAAAGTTTGGGGTTAGTAAGATTATTTTTTGGGGAAAAAAATAAAGTAATTGCCTACTTTTATTCAGCAAGGATGCATTACATTAATCAAAAGTGACAGTTAAGATAATGTTACAAAAGCTTTCTATGTACTTTCTAAAAGCTTTAAAACAATAATAATCAGAAATGTTTTTTGAGCATATTATTCCCTCAGGTACTGTAGATTACATGTTTTCTTGCGTGGCTGGATGTTAGACTCATGAACAATAATCACGTTGTTTGCATTCGCCAAAATTGATTAGCCGAAATCAAAACGTGGACAGTGAAATGAAATTACCGTTAGCGCGAGACGAGTCCGGCTTGAAGCGGAAGCGACCAGATGGCAGAGGATGTTCGCAAATCAAACAATGATTTGTCTCAAAACAGTGATTAAAAAAAGCTGTGATTGGATGATGACAGGTGTCGGTGATCATTCTCAAGTGTCGTGGTCAGCACTGCTGCTGTTGCTGTTGTATCAGTCAGTGGTTTATCAGCTTGTCAAAAAACGGGACACGGGAGGTCAGGCACGGGACAAATAAATTAGGCCCAAAATACGGGACGTCCCGCCTAATTCGGGACAGTTGGCAACCTTAGTGACAGTATCATCCTAAACCAGCAACCCTTCGCTCAACACCACCATCTACAGGCCGATGAGTGTACAGTAACTAAATGTGCACATAAATGAATTTATTCATTATATATGGCCCCCGGGGACCAAACGAAATTTTTCCGTAAAAGTCTAGTGGGGCTACATGCCCACCAAATTTCATGTTCCCCGGTGTTTCGGTGTCCCTGGTATCGTTGACGAAAAATTCAGTAGATGACGAAAAAAAAAAAAAAAAAAACTTTGACAATCCCTATATGACCGCTTTCGCTAGCTATGCTAGCGCCGGTCATAATAATAGTTATATCTAATAATAATAAGAAAAACTAAAATGTGCCATCCATGTCAGAGTTATTATTAAAACCATAAAAAAACCTTCCGTTACTTAAAATAAAGTAAAATGTAAATAAACCTACAATTTTATTTATTATATAACTTATAAAACTTTATTTTAGTTTAACATTACTCATTTTCATTGAGTATAACTTGACGGACCAAAATAACTAAAATTAAAACAATGAAAAATGATTAAAAATATACAAATATATTTAAAAAAAAACTAAAAAAAATGACAAAACACACAACACAATTACTTTATATAACTTTAATAAATAACTTTTATACTAACTTTAACTAAAATTAAAATGAAAATATAAAAATAAAAAATAATTTTATGAAATATATAATTTAATGGTTGTGCATGAGACATTGTTCCTAATTGTCCCTGTGTGAAAAAAACAACAAAAACCCCTGATAATTCAGAGATTACAAACTTCTTAAATACTACCAAAATGTAAAATATTTACAGCATTAACTTTTCTTTTCCTGTGAGTTTCTTCAAGTTTGAAGTTCAATTGAATTTCAGTTGTCTCAATAACATTTGGTAACACTTTATTTTACAGTGTCCTTGTCACACATGTTGCATGTTACTATTGTAATAACTATAGGGTAAACGTACCTATTAAGCTCAAGTACCCATTAAGCACAATCCCATCTTGGAGCTCAGATTATAAAAAGAATGAGCAATGTATTATCCTATTTGATGTATTAACCAATTGATGTGTTTGTTACTATATACCTCCTGTAATTTTAAACCAATCATACCATTGCACACTGAGATATGTGTATCCATGTGTTCACACTGTCTGGCGGCTATTTTGAAAGCTGTCTGAAAACTTTCACCAGAAGAGGAGCCCCTCAAATGTGCATTTTTTATATGTTTAAACATTTATTTTGAAGAAGTACGTCTTCTTATTGCAAAATTAAGAGATTAATGTTTAGACTTTTGCATATTATAACCTGGAACCTGGATGTGGGAAATATTTACAGTTAGATCTAAAGGATAGTTTTAGCAACATAGCCCAGATGCTACGAACATAGCTAGCTTACTAGCTGTATAAGATTGTGTGCTACACTAATATATTACTTCACAGGCATTAATGGCTTGTACTTTTAAATCCATAATATTATAATTTTACATTTTATTGATAGTCTGTGGTTTTAAACTGCTGTAATTTTTAAAGAATTCATATTATTGTTAGGTGAGCTTAAAGGGTGCACTACTATGACAATCACACAGCTTCAGTGTGACATCTATTAGAAAAAGCATAATTTCATAGATATTGTCAATTATAGTTGTTCATATTAAAATTGGTATAAACTTAATACATTACCTAGATTATTAATTTAGCTAAATATTTTCCTTTAAATTTAATTTAATATTTATTAATTAAAAATTGTTTTTGCTCCAATTAAGCACAGTGTGTGCTCCCTTTAAGCTCATCCACATTGAACGTCCATGTAAATACTTCATAATCAGAATTTAAATATTAACTGATGGTTGTCACTATGTTAATCTTCAAAAAAATTATTAATAAATTACTTTCACAGTCGTAAGATGACAAAAGCTAGACGAAACTATAGTGTATGCCCAAAAATGAAAGAGGCATGTCATCTATACAAAGAAAGAGCCATCAGAAACCTGTCGTATCTGTCCAAGAAGTTTGGAGTAGACAGGAAAGCTCTGACCCAGAGAGTTAAAGGGATACTCCACTTTTTTTTGGAAATAAGCTCATTTTACAACTCCCCCAGAGTTAAACAGTTGAGTTTTACCATTTTCGAATCCATTCAGCCGATCTCCGGGTCTGGCAGTACCACTTTTAGCATAGCTTAGCATAGATAGATCATTAAATCGGACAAGACCATTAGCATCTCTCTCAAAAAAAATGACCAAAGAGTTTCGATATTTTTCCTATTTAAAACTTGACTCTTCTGTAGTTACATCGTGTACTAAGACCGACGGAAAATTAAAAGTTGCGATTTTGAGAGTATAGTTCCTAGCCATATCAGCCTAGAAAATCACAACTTTACATTTTCCGTCGGTCTTAGTACACGATGTAACTACAGAAGAGTCAAGTTTTAAATAGGATAAATATCGAAACTCTCTGGTCATTTTTTTGAGAGAGATGCTAATGGTCCTGTCCGGTTTAATTAATTATGCTAAAAGTATACTGCCAGACCCGGAGATCGGCTGAATGGATTCGAAAACGGTAAAACTCAACTGTTTAACTCTGGGGGAGTTGTAAAATGAGCCTATTTCCAAAAAAAAAGTGGAGTATCCCTTTAAGGAGCACATTGGTTTGTTTTGTTATTTGATTTTTCAATATGTGTTACCAGAACGTGGACTAGTCTAGATGTTGCAATGAGTTTGAATGGCACGTCACTATGAATAGGATAGGCTACCTGATCAAATTGAATGCCTTGTTGCTTGATTTTAGTGTTCTGTTTTTTTGTGATTGACTCTGTGCCTTCAAATAAAACTTTTTTCAATTATTCCTTAAAAAGGTTGTTTAAAATAAACAAGAATTTTTAATAAAACTTGTTGTGAGCTTATTGGGAACAGGGGTGTGCTTAAAGGGTACAAAACGTACCCATTAAGCACAGCCAGACTTTTTATATTTAATGATGTACATCTTAATTGAAATACTTTTGTCATTTAAAATAAAATGAAATATTATAGTGTGAGAGATTAATATTTTATTTTAAAATAACTTCTTGTACTAAAACCAATATCTTGTGCACTAAAAATGTCTCAATGTAGATTTTAGTGAGCTTAATAGGTACGTTTACCCTAAAGTATACATAATTACATGCAACTACCCCTAAACCAAACCTTAATGTAACCTTAACCCTATAGTAAGTATGTGAAGTTAATTAATATTACTCAGTACATAACAATGTAACAATGACACCTTAAAATAAACTGCAACCCTAAAATTTTAGCACAAGTTATTAAATCACATGTCTGCTTGTAAATACAGCTCTGAAGGCTTGTCATATACACCATATCGTCAGCTGTTCATATCTTGATACTGCACTTAAACATTAATTTTTTAGTGCAACTGCTTTGAAACAAAGTGTACTGTGCAAAGCTAACTTGAATTGAATACCTTCACAATCTCCCCACGTCATCAGTGTCGTGCTGTTTATCCTCAGTTGTTGTGTTCCAGGTCGACTCTGGACGTGTTCCAAGTTCCGGTGTGATGAGGAGCGCTCGGTGAACAGCCTCTGCTCTTGCTCTGCAGACTGTGTGGAAGCGGGCAACTGCTGCTCCAACTACAAGAGCACATGTGAAGGTACATGACATGCTTTGCTCTGTAGTCCATAGCTGCATATTTATTAGTTGTCATTTATTTTGTACAAGTGAAATGCATACATTTTGGGGTTGATACAATCCTGCAAGGGTTGTATAAAATCCTCAAGCTGGTTAGGTTTATTTCATAGTTTGAACAGACATGTATCTGTTTTGTTAAACAGTAGGGGTGTAACAATATATCATATCACAATATATCACAATACAAAAATGCATCAATATGTATCGTGGATAGTGACAATATGTATTCAGCTTCAGAATCATCAATATTTTTACTCTGGTGTCACCATTATCCTGTGCATTGGATTTCCAGCACTAAGTCCAAGCCTATTCATTTAGCATTTTAATCAACAGTAAGTTTTTTTCTTTTACCATATGTCTTGGAGTATCGCAATAATATCATTGTCATGATTACAAAAAGACAGAAGCAATATGCAAGTTAACTCAGTTTATTAGATGATAGTAATGAAAAAGTCCGGTTGTGGGTGAGCAGCTGATGACACAGGGACTGGATGGTCAGCGAGGTGTCCGTGAAGTGAAGTGAAGCAGACGTGATGACCCAAGTGAAGACGAATCCAGGTGAACAAGAAACAGGAACGGGAACACGAACAGGAACGTCGACAGGAACAGGATCACACACGGGAGACATCAAACAATGATCTGACAATGAGAGGAAAGTGCGGTGAGGTTTTATAGGTGCGTGAATGAGCTGCAGCTGGAGCGATGAATGAGATCAGCTGGATCGCTGATCAACCGGAATGAGTGGTAACGCCCACTCTCACACACCCAGGCACACAAAACGCCTCGGTTACGACTGTAACCTCGGTTCCCTGAAGAGGGAACGAGCGTTGCGTCGAAAAGTACGCTATGGGGGAACGCTATGCGTGATGACGTCTTGAAGCACATGTAAAATCAGTCCAATGGTGTGGCGGAACGTCAGAGGCGGGTGACGTCACGTACCAGGAAGCTATAAAAGCCGGCCCGAAACAGAAAACGAAAGCTTCGTACAAGTCTGAAGTCGAGCTGACAGGCATGAAGGAGATATGGCAAGGCGACGCAACACTCGTTCCCTCTTCAGGGAACCGAGGTTACAGTCGTAACCGAGGCGTTCCCTTTCAAGGGAACTCCCGTTGCGTCGAAAAGTACGCTATGGGGAACGTCTATACCAACGCCTCCATAGCTACGAATGTCTGTCCTGTGTGTAATCTGGAGAGCAGCACTAGGAAGACAAAACATGAGACCCTGGAGCAGAGTCTAGATCCAGAGAGTAAAACCTGACGAAAGTGTGCGGTGAGGACCAGCCCGCCGCATCACAGACGTCCTGTAAAGACACTCCTGATATAAGAGCCTTAGAGGCCGCCATACTCCTAGTAGAGTGCGACCGGACAGCCAAAGGAGAAGGCTGCCCGGCCGCCTCATAAGCAAGTGAGATAGCCTCGACCACCCACTTGCTCATCCTTTGCTTAGACACTGGACCTCCCTTGTTAGGGGACCCAAAGCACACAAATAATTGATCACTTTTTCGCCACAGGGCAGCTCTGTGGACATACGCGTCTAACGCCCGCACAGGGCAAAGCAAATTATTAGCCTCCTGGTCAGCATTTTGAAAGGGAGGAGGACAGAAGGCCTGCAGAACAATAGGTCTAGCCACATTAGTGGGGACCTTGGGAATATAACCCGGTCTTGGATGAAGAAACGCTTTAACCATACCCGGAGCAAACTCCAAGCATGACGGAGCCACCGACAATGCTTGGAGATCCCCTATTCTCTTGAGAGAGGAAATAGCAAGAAGAAAAAGAGCTTTCAGCGTTAAAAACTTCTCAGGAACCTCCTCAATGGGCTCAAAGGGGGCCAGGGACAAGCCTTGTAATGCAATGGACAGGTCCCATGGCGGAACCCTAGAGCGAACTGCAGGCCTCAGCCTCCAAGTGCCACGAAGGAAACGGGATATTAAAGGGTATTTCCCCACAGACATTCCACCCAAAGGAATGTGGTAAGCACCTATGGCCGCCACATAAACCTTTAAAGTGGACGGGGTTAGACCTGCTGTGAACCGGTCCTGCAGGAACTCCAGCACTGTACCAATCGGGCAGTTAACTGGGTCCAACCGACGGTCACTACACCAAGAAGTGAAGACTCTCCACTTCAGGGCATAAAGTTTCCTCGTGGAGGGAGCTCTGGATTGTAGAATGGTCTCAACAACCTCAGTTGAGAGACCTGACTCTATGAGCTGGGCCCCCTCAGAGGCCAAGCCCACAGGTTCCACAGTTCTGGGCGGGGGTGAAATATTGAGCCCCCTGCCTGGGACAGAAGGTCTCTCCTGACGGGTAACTCCAGAGGATGCCCGTCGAGGAGGGAGACCAGATCGGGAAACCATACTCTGCCCGGCCAACGCGGGGCTATAAGGAGCAGGCAAACCCGGTCCCTGCGAACTCTCTCCAGAACTCCCGGGAGCAGAGCAACTGGGGGAAAGGCGTACAGACGTAGCCTCGGCCACGTCTGAACCATAGCATCCAGTCCCAGAGGAGCTGGATGCGTGAGGGAGGACCAAAGTGGACAGTGAGACGTCTCTCGAGACGCAAACAGATCCACTTGTGCTTGGCCGAACTCCCTCCATATCAGCTCCACCACCTCGGGGTGGAGCCTCCATTCCCCGGGCCTCGGCCCCTGCCTCGACAGAGTGTCTGCTCCTATATTCTGGACCCCGGGGATGTAAGCTGCCCTGAGTGACAGTAACTTCCCCTGGGACCACCGACGTGTTGTCCGTATGTACTAGCACATGGTGTCCCCTGAGATCTGTGATAAAGCTCCTCAGAGCCCGGAAGACAGCTAACATCTCTAGGCGATTGATATGCCAGGAACGATGATGGTCTTCCCACAGACCTTGAGATGAGCGACCCTCCAGGATCGCTCCCCAACCCGTGAGGGAAGCATCCGTCGTTAGCAGTTTGCGACGACAAGGAGCTCCCAACACTGGGCCCTGGGACAGGAACCAAGGTTTCTTCCACATAACCAGGGCATGTAAGCATCGCCGCGTGACCCTGATTGTGCGAAATGGGTTGCCCCTCGGGGAAAACCCCCTGGTCCTGAGCCACCACTGCAGGGGCCTCATGTGCAGCAGTCCAAAAGGTATCACGTTGGAAGCTGCTGCCATGAGACCCAACAGTCTCTGGAACTGTTTGACAGTGAGTAGCTGGCCTAGCTTTACACTTTTCACAGCTGCAAGGATGGACTCTATACGTGGCGGTGACAGGCGCGCCTGCATCGACACTGAATCCCAAACCACGCCTAAGAAAGTGGTCCTCTGGAGTGGAGAAAGCACACTCTTCTTGGCGTTCAGCCGTAACCCCAACTCTTTCATATGGGCGAGAACAACATCTCGATGTTGAACCGCCATCTGATGCGACTGAGCTAAAATCAACCAATCGTCGATGTAGTTCATAATGCGAATACCCTGAAGGCGCAGGGGCGCCAGAGCTGCATCCACGCATTTGGTAAAAGTGTGGGGTGATAAAACCAGGCCGAATGGAAGAACTCGATATTGGTATGCTTTGCCCCCGAAAGCAAACCTCAGGAACTTCCAATGACATGGACGGATGGAAATATGGAAATACGCGTCCTTGAGGTCTATCGTGACAAACCAGTCCTCGGACCTGATCTGTGGCACGATCTGTCTCAATGTTAACATTTTGAACTTGAGCTGCATGACTGACTCGTTCAGAACTCGAAGATCTAAAATGGGACGCAATCCCCCGTCCTTTTTCTGAACTATGAAATACCGGCTGTAAAACCCGGTTTCCCTGTTGGAGGGAGGTACATATTCTATGGCCCCTTTCTCTAACAGAGTGTTCACTTCCTGTTCCATAACCAGAACCTGCTCGGGGCCCACCACTGTGGGCAGGACCCCCATAAACCGAGGTGGGCGCCTTTTGAATTGAATCTGATACCCTTTTTCCACGGTCTGCAGGACCCAACGAGAAACATTTGACAGTAGCTTCCACGCTGTCAAAGATTCTACTAGAGGTACCAGCCTCTCGAGACTGGTTTCTGGATTTTGTTGTTGTTGAGTAGTCAATTCGTCGCCCTGTAACGGCGCACCGGCAGGGAACGACCGAACAGACTGCTCTAACACCCTCCTCAGAGGGGGCGGGCATCCCGAGGCCACTACGTTTCCGGGTGGTCCTTGAGATATGTGCTCGCCGGAGACCGCTGCGCCCTGTAACACCGGAGGTGGCAGGGTTGGCAGAACGGTCCCCTGAGGGTACCGAAGAGAGACGGGCACCGTAGAAAGAGGTGTTAACCGCTCTGCTTCGGGGGGGACTTACCCTTTTTTACCCTTTTTCCCAGCAGCCTTCTTGGCGATAATGACGGTCCGCAGATCCGTCTTACCCCTCGAAGACTGCTGGGTTTGAGCGCGCCCTCCGTGTCCCCGTGATTTTTGTCGGGGAGCACGGGAGGACACACTCTGTTTTTGAGTGGCACGGTGTTCAGCACTCTTTTTAGATGAGTGAGGCTGCTCCCGCTCAGCAGCCTCATAGAAAGAACGGCGGGGGAGAAGCTTTTGAAGTGCGGCTGCCTGCTTAGAAGCTTCTTGTGACTTAATAACAGCACTATTCACAGCATCACCAAATAAACCTGATGTAGAAACCGGAGCATCGAGAAGAAAATGTTTTTCTCTGTCCTTAATTTCGCTCAAATTGAGCCACAGATGCCTCTCAGTGGCCACCAGGGCTGCCATAGAGCGGCCGATGGATTTAGCCGTCTCCTTGGTGGCCCTGAGAGACAAATCTGTGGCTCTACGCAGTTCAGAGACTGTATCAGGACCAATTCCCCCGCCCTCATCTAAATCACCCAATAATTCTGCCTGGTATGCTTGCATCAAGGACATAGTATGTAAACATGCTGCAGCTTGGCCAGCGGCGGAATAAGCTTTATTAACCAGGGATGAAGTCATTCTAACTGGCTTGGTGGGTAATACAGATGCCTTCAGGGAGGATGCCGTTGCTGGAGAGAGATAGCTAGCGAGCGTCTCCTCCACCTTCGGCATCTCCCCGTAACCATGCTGCTTATAGTTAGAGATAGATGAATAATGTGATGTTTGTGCATTATAAACTCTGGATGACATGGGTTTCCCCCACGATCTCGACACCTCGGTGTGGAGATCGGGGAAAAACGGAAGGCTTCTGCGCTGAGGCTGTGCACGAGATGGCAGGAAGCGTTCGTCGAGCTTACTTTTCGAGCGAACGTCCTGCCTATCTTCTGGCCACTCAATACATAATCTGTCGACCGCTCTAGTAACTACTTCGAGCAGTTCCTCAAATGCATGAGACTGAGGTGGCGAATCCTCAGACCCAGCGTCAACACTAACAACGTCCACCTCCTCAGAGCTGGACAATTGTAGCATTGGTGCCTCCATCGGGGGGGAAGAAACCGCAGCGCGTGCTTCCACACCCTGATGAGAGACACTGGATCTATCAGACGGTTGCTGAGATAAGGCAGAGCCCGTCTCAACATCCACTGATAGATCCATTTGCGAACCCCAGGTCTGAGATTGCCGCTGAGCCTCGGCAACAGCGGGACCAGAGCCCTGGGGAACGTGGTCGGGATTGAACCGAGCCAAGCGGGATCGGAGCGTACGCAATGGAAGCGCACAGCAATGCACACAGTCACCACCCTTGAGTGCTGACTGGGTATGCTCCTCTCCCAAACAAACAACACAAAGAGTGTGTGTGTCACCTCCCGTTAAATAACGCGGGCAGGGATGGACACACACTCGATACTGCTGCTTGCTCGCCATAACTGAATATATATATATATATATATACAGACAACACCAAATAACAAGGACAGATTTCAACACAGAGCGCAACTGAAGACTCAGAAAGCTTTCGTTTTCTGTTTCGGGCCGGCTTTTATAGCTTCCTGGTACGTGACGTCACCCGCCTCTGACGTTCCGCCACACCATTGGACTGATTTTACATGTGCTTCAAGACGTCATCACGCATAGCGTTCCCCCATAGCGTACTTTTCGACGCAACGGGAGTTCCCTTGAAAGGGAACAACAGTTACACGAGACAAGAAGGAAACAATGAATTTATGAACCGTGACAATCATATTGTGAGTTCAGTATCTTGCTATGTATCGAATCGTGACATGAGGGTATCGTTAACACCCCTATTAAACGGCTCATAGCAGCTGTGAAGTTGTGATAGATCTGAAGGATTTCGGGCCTGGAGTTCATTTCCGCTCAGCAGGATAGAGAGCTGTGCATCTTCCCTACATGGCCAGATGTTTTTCTTTTAAATATTTTCACAAATGTTCAGCTGATTATTTTAGGTCACTTTTTTTGGGGGTGTGATGGACAGAATAGTGTCCAAATAGTGATATAGCATCACTATTGTTTCATGCCAGTCATCTCACATTTACTCCAGTAAATAGGATTTTGAAAGCCACTTTCTGTATTGTATCTTAAAGTGTTGCACTAAAAGCTTTTAGACTTTTATTACCCTAATAAAAAAAGAGAGTTTATGTTGTCTCATACTGTGAGGTAAGTTGTCATATTGGGAGTCTGCCAAATAGCCAATTATAGACTTTTCAGTAAACTTTAAACAGTCCAACAAAACAACCCTTGTGAACCCTTTCCAACCCTTGTGAAAAAGAATTGTTGTATTGAATGTGCATCGTATTTCAAATCTTAAAAGTATACTTTAAAAAAAAAACTTGCAGACAGTATAATATTAATAAAATATAAGGCCACTTACAGTAGGTGTACTTAAAGAGAGTGCACTTTCAATAATGTCACTTTATAAAAATGTCACAAATATAAGTTTGGCTTCAAAGTACATTTTAAATGTAATTTTTTGTGTTTTAATAATCTTTTGTCATGTTTTCAAGTACTACACGTATTTGCATGCGTTGACTAACATGCTAAGCATATGCAAAGTACTTGATTGTAATTTTAACTGTAGTGTGTTGTTTGATATTTCATTTGAATTTGATATTGAAAGTTACACACACACACACACACACACACATTGGGTTTCCATGTTTTATGGGGACTTTCCATTGACATGATGATTTTTATACTGTACAAACTGTATATTCTATCCCCTAACACCCCTAAACTTACTCATCACAGGAACTTTAAGCATTTTTACATTTTCAAAAAACATCATTCTGTATGATTTATAAGCTGTTTTCCTCATAGGGACCAAAAATGTCCCCAAAAGGACAATGATTTCGGATATTGACATTTTGTCCCCATTACATAAAGTTTACCTGAACCACACACACTCACACAAATATAAAACTATGCTGTAATGTTATTTTTGAGATCTGAATTTAAAAAAAAAAAAATCAAATTTAAAACGTTTTTTTGATGAACTCAACATAAAAAAAAGAAAGAAAAAACGCAACTAGAGCTTTTGTATAACTGGATTTTTTACCTTTTTTTACCTTTGGTTAATGAGATATAGCTCTTCGGGTTTCAAGATTTGGCTGTAGCTGAAATGAGAGCATTGGGAACTGATCTTCGAACCCTTTAAAAACCCAAATTGCACCCACATGATGATTAGATGTTTAGATAATTCCACTAGTTGTCATACAGTGACGTTTATGTACACAATCACATGTTGTTCCTGTAGGTGCATTAGCCACTGACAGCTAATTATTATCACTTGAAAATAAACTGCCTGGACTATGTCAATTGTTTGTTTTTATCAGAACACTGTGATGAAGTTCCAGTATTTTGTATTTATTTTTTGTAGTTTGGCTTCCTTTTTGATTGATTTTGTCTGAATATGTGTGTAGTTATCGTCGTACCAAGGCCAACTATTCCACCCTCTCCCTCCTTCAAAAAAACTGAATTGTTCCTCATTGTCCTTTAATTTCTCTTTCTCACTTTTAAGTCGATGCAAACCTTGGAAAATGTAACACTGCAAGAACAAATACACCTGGCCAGAGTTTCCAGTTACTAATACTTGCTTTCTCTTCTTTCTTTCTTCACAGGTGAAAAAACTTGGCTTGAAGAGGACTGTGAGGACATCAGCACTCCTCAATGTCCTGCTGGGTAACAGATTTATGTTTATAAATGAGATCTGTGGCTCTGTATCAGGTTAATATCATTAACTCAAAGCTTAGAAATTAGCATCTATAGTTAATGAGCCTTTGAATGTTTTATAGACACATTGTGTGTGCAGGCCACCACGTTCCTTTGACAATATGTTTTTACCAACCTTTGGGATAAAACATTATTTGTTTCTTTTGAAAATGATATCCCTGGCTACGTCCGAAAGCTAAAACAGCTGCCTCACTGTTAGCCAAAGACTTCACAGACTTCACTGGAACTGATCTTCGAACCCTTTGAAAACACAAATTACTCACATATGACGCATGTGTTAACCTTTTTAGATGTTGGCTGAGTCAGCTCATAATTCCACTAGTTGTCATACTTCAGTTACATTTATGTACACAATCATAGCCATGTTTGATCCTGTAGGTGCATTAGCCACTGACAGCTAATTATTATCACTTGAAAACAGCATACAACACATCTAACATAAACGAGACCCAACAGCAGTGAACAGAAACAGAGGTAAACAAAGATAATTAGTGACACATACCTGACCTGATTGACGTAATCAAATTAACAACCATGACAACAATCTCAACAGGGGAAAAGTGCAAACAGAAACAAAGTCCAAACTGAGTGACATTGTGACAGTATTATATTTTACTTAAATATAATACATTTTTTACAAATATTATGTACAAGTCCTGTCATTAAACTCTAAATGGCACCGGCTGATAGGTCCTTATCTCAGTTTGTTAGCGATTACATCGTTTCTACATAGCGCAGCTGATTGGTTGCTGTGGCATCAGAGGCCAATGACCTTGCCGCTCAACATTTAAATACTTGGCATTGCTTGCTGTTAGCAGTCTGCAACGCACGTTCAGAAACCCTCCACCTTCCCCAGCTCCACCTGTATAGATCTGCTATGGAGTTATTTCATGTATGCTATATGTTCAGCAGTAGCATGTCTTAACAGCAGCGTGTCTGTGGATGAATTGGCTGTAGCAAGTCTCTGTACTTGCTCTGCAGCAGCAGCAGCAGCAGTGTAGCAAATCTATTCCACTGAGACCAAACACATCCATTACCATGCCAATATCTCAGAGAGTTGTCATGACAGAAATATATTTCAACTCTCAGTATAGTTTTAGCATGAATACAGCAAGTGTTAATTTGGTCTTGGCAGACTAGATCTGCTACGCTGCTGCTGTTGATTAAATCTGCTGCTGCTGCAGAGTAAGTATGGACTTGCTACTCCTAATACATACACAGATGATTTAAGATATGCTGCTGCTACATAAATAGACATACATTAATCCTGTAGCAGATCTAGACAGGTGGAGCTGGAGGAGGTGGAAGGTTTCTGAGGAACTCTGTCTTAGTCCATTGCATTTTTCTTAATTGAATAACTTAAAGTGGTCCTATTATGGTTTTTCGAAAATTTCCTTTCATGTGTGTAATATAGCTGTTTGTGAATGTAAACGTTCTGCAAAGTTGTAAAGTCGAAAGTGCACTATAAATAAACTTAATGTCTCCCAAAAGAAAGAATCGACTCTGAACCGCCTTTACGAGTCGTTTTTAATTTACTTTATGGTTCTACGTCACTGCAATATACAGTTGCATAATGCCCGCTTATATTGTATGTTGTCCGCCCACAAACTTTACCAGCTCTCAAATGTCATTTTACTGATGACTGCTTCTCAAATCTCGGAGTTCAACGCGGGTATTCACAAAATGCTTGCTCTTGAAAGATGGGTCAGTACCCAATTTATTTGGACCAGCTTGTTCCTCAGAATCACAGCCTGTAAGTATGAATAATTATTGATGTATATATTTTCTACCAGGTGTTCAAAATAGTTTTGTGTTTTATATTGTGTGAGTTTCCAGCTAACCAGCTAACTCGCGTTATTACTGAAATACTTCTGCTAAGCAGCTGTGGACCATTATTAGGGTTGCAAAATTCTGTGAATTTTCAAAGATGGAAACTTTCCATAGGAATTAATGGGAATTTAAGGGAATTAACGGGAATAAACTGGGAATTTTCAAAGTTGATGGTTGGCTCTTCATAGGGAACTTAAATATAGTTGAGGAAAGTATATTTTAGCATAATCAAATACACTTGAATATCCATGCCATTCCTCAATCACATGCACATAGCACACTGCTTACTGCATGGCTATTATGGGGAAATATATTTAATAAATGTTTAAATTGCAAATATCACATACAAATGTATTCATCTAGTAGATAGCAAGCTGATAAGTTAGATGCTAAATAGAGATGCACCGATTACAATTTTCTAGGCCTATTCTGATTTCCGTTTTTTCATTGAGTTTGACCTGCCGATACTGATTTTAGCCGATTCCGATTACATTTTTTTCTAACCCCTTTACAGCACACACAAATAATTATTTTCGATCTTTTCTTTAACCCTTTCACGCGTAAGTTTAAAATATTCTAACTGAGTTTCTAATATGGAATATTTCCAAAATTCCCCAGCTTAACTTCCCATGGAAATTAACCGGAAACTTTCCGAAAATTTACCGGAAATTTTCCGCCCCTTTGCAACCCTAGCCATTATTACCTAAAACTTTATCTATTAATGCAGATTATCTGTCGTTATTACTACTTTGAGTAAAGATAAAGGATGGAGCAAGATTTGCTTTACAAACGTTTGTTACATCAGTCATACACGTGCTGGGCTAGCACCGTTATTGATACAATTCCCGCATGTGCACCCCAATAAATTATAAGTACACATCAGTTTGTTGATGGATATACACTTGTTATTGCTGATGGTGAGGAATTACAGTTGCAACATGTCATAATGTACCTCAAACTGAGGAGCGTATCACTGAGAAACATCCTGCTCAGGTCGGCCTTGCGATGGAGGTTCGGGTTGAATAAGTTCTTCCAATGTTTCGTCATCGGACTCGCGCCTGGATTGGTAAAATCGCCGCCATCGTTACTGTTTTTATAGAGTGTACAATCGCTGAGCTTTAGAAAGAAGCCCCTGGACAGAGCTGACGTTCAGTTATGGTAATGGACATTAGCTTTCAAAACATGCGCAGTAGACCAATCACAACAGACTGGGCCATCTGGCCAATCAGAGCAGAGTAGACCCTCGGAAAGTAGGGATTCATCCGACGAGTCGTTTGAGAATCATTGAACAATGTGGTTATGTGCACATGAGAAAATTAAACTGTTTTTTTACTTTTGATGCATGTAAACCTGTTGTAGGAGACCTCCAAAACAAAACTAGGAGCCTTTAAAATAGCATAATAGGGCACTTTAATGTTGTTTTTTTGTGACAAATTATATGAGCATAACTTCAGTAGTTGAACTGAAATAATTAACATGACTTTGGAAATCATGTATTGTATTGGAATATTAGAGTATTTAGATCACCAGTGTACTTATTTGATTAGTGGTCTATAAAAAGTATTTAATGTTTTAAATTGGCAGCATCCTAAAACTTACCGTGCCTTCACAAGTTTAAATTAGCTTTTAAATCACATGTGGACTCAGACTTTTAAATGGCACTGTATATAAATGCATATATTTAGATGCACAGAGAGATGTTTAGGGGTGTGTGTGTTTATGTCTGACTCTGGGTAAATGGACTGTTTGGTCAGTGTTGTCTTTTCCATTAGCTATAATAAACTCACTCTGAAATGCATTTAGCTTTGCCCATAATGACATTCACTGGTATTAACAGAAACAGACAACTTAATGAGCCATGTGCTCTTTTGAGAAGACTTTCAAACAGTTATTGCTGCCATTTCATCTCATCATAAAACACATTATGAGGTCTAGTGGGGAGCCATAATAATTAAAAAAATATAAAAGTAATATTCAGGAAAATTGTTGTTTTTGCAGTGGGCTTGTATATTTCGTGGCATTTCCTTTCATATTATAACTTATTTTATTATAGTTTGAAATTGAGTAGTCTCACAAAAAATGTAGCTAATGTTTTATGCATTATTCTCTTTTTATAAAGGCACAATCTTCTTTTCAGTTTTGAAGGATATGGTTAAGGATGGCTGATGGGTCTTTTAGGAGTTGTTTGGAAGTGGAACGGCATGCTAATGTAACTCTATAGTGTTGCTTTACATAAGATATGACAAAAACAAATTGTTAGATTTTAATATAACCAAAGGCGCAAAATCCCTGTCTATTAAATCACTCATCCTAAACCAGTTTGTCCAAAACTTGTTTTTTACTGTAGAGCTTTTTTCAGCAATTTCAAAGCATGTTGGTTGTTGGGTTTGGCGTTTTGGGTGTGACACCAACATCTGCTCTTCTCTGGGTGAAACTGTGCTCATGTTTCCTATTGCTATTTTTACTTATGCATGGGCACTTCTACTTAAAGAGGAAGCTATTTTTTTCCTGGGTATGACAAGCATTTGAAAAAAGCATTTCATCTTTTTCTTTAGGTTTTCGAAACCGCCGCTGCTGCTGGTGTCTCTGGACGGATTCAGGGCAGGATACATGAAAGCATACAGCAGCCTGCTTCCTGTCATCAGCAAACTCAGTATGTCACATTAACTCAAAGTTTGACCCCGGCTACAGTCGTGCTCAAATGTTGACATACAGCTTGCAGAATCTGCTAAATGTTTATTATTAAAACAAAATAAGAAGGATCATACAAAATGCATGTTATTTTTTTAGTACTGTCCTGATTAAGATATTTTACAAACATTTTTTTTTCTTTCTTTTACATATAGTCCACAAGAGAAAAGAATAGCTGAATTTATGAAAAATTATATACCATTCAAAAGTTTACTCACCCTTGATTCTTAATTCTGTGTCGTTACCTGGATGATTTAAAAAAATTAGCACAGGCGAAGCACTGCTACTTGGGCGCAGAGATATCACGCCCAAGTAGCAGTGCTTCGTCTGTGCTTCCCCCTAATATAGTCCTTAATATATAAGTCAATATCTGCCTAGGAAATCGCCTAGTATTAATCTGCATAACTATTTGTACTTGTTGTGAATACGCAGGCCACAAGAAGTAATTAGGTGGGTTTTTAAAAATTTTATATCACTTTTACTCAGGACATGCTAGCTGGCAACAAAGGATTCCATTCATTATGCTAAGCTAAGCTAGCGCCGACCCTGTCAAACTAAAACAATGCATGCACTGAGACAAAAATGCATTTGCCCACCTATCTAAATGTAGGAAAGAAAGTGAATAAGCCCTATTTCAAAAAACGGTGGAGTGTTCATTTAAGAAAATGATTCATTCATGATTCAATGTTCTTAAGAAAATGATTCATTCATGATTCAATGTTCTTAAGAAAATGATTCACTCATGATTCAATGTTATTAAAAAAAAAAATTCCCGAAAATTCGTCAGTTTTCCAGGATCTCTTGCATATTTGAACCCTTTTGAACCAGCAGTGACTATATGATTTTGAGCTCCATATTTTCAGAACTTTTGAACAGGATAAAGATGTCCAAATTTTCTGCCCTTCGGAAGCCACAGAAGATACTTATATCTCTCCCAAAAGACAGATTAAGCACAATTTACTTTGATCATCAAATGCATAAAGTTTTCACCCCCTGGCTCTTAATGCCTTGTGTGTTTCATGTGAATTTTTGAACAGGGTATTTATTTTCATAAATTCAAAAAAAATTTGTCTTGTGAAACATCTTTTGTGTAAAATATCTTAATCAGGACAGTACTAAATAAAAAATAACATGCATTTTGTATGATCCTTCTTATTTTGCTAAAATAATTAACATTTTGCTGATTCTGCAAGGTGTCCGTCAACTTTTGAGCACGACTGTATATTAAGTCTCTCATATATGTTAGGAGCATGTACTGAACATTGTGGTAATACAAACGTTTACTTATATTAATCCAAAATTTCGGCTAAAATTAGTGAATTGGTCTATTAAAAGCAACAGAAACATGTCTTCACAAAGTCAAGACAGATATTGTGATACTGTGCTGTGGTTAATCTAAACCAGTGGTTCTCAACTCGTTTTGACTCCAAGGACCCCCATTGTCCAAAACAACAGTCAAGTCCCCATGTAGACTATCTGTAACAACAGAGTTTGTTGTTACAGATAGTCTACATGGGGACTTGACTGTTGTTTACAATATTTTTGTATATATTTTCCAAAACTAGGAGCATCCATAGATTCAAATACTGTAAGTGATAATAAATAAATAATGACTAATCTAAACTAAACTAAAAAAATTAAATAAAGTTTAAGAATTCCAGACATTTTAAGAGCTAAATGTTTTTCTTTTTACTATTGAATTTATTTAAATTTTCCAGTCATTCATGATCTACTAGATAAAAGATTAAGGGTAAGTATTTAAAAAAATAAGTGTTGTTTACTCACAATCTCTACTTTTCCAGGTGTAGAAAGCACTTTAAAAATTAGGCTACCTCATACAGTATATCCAGATTTGCCATCTTTTTGGTCTCATTTTAAATAATTGTAAGTCATCTTGAAACCCCTTTGGAAGTTTGCTAAAGGCCCCTAGTGGCCCCCAACCCCCTGGTTGATAACCACTGGTTTATATTAACTAGTACACCAGCTCCAGTGGTTGAGGTATTGCCATGTTTTGTTTCCTCAGAGACATGTGGAACCTCCACGCCATATATGCGACCTGCTTATCCCACCAAGACCTTCCCAAACCATTACACTATAGTGACAGTAAGTGACAGGTAGAAATTAATCCACAATTGCTCATAAAGAACTACATATGCATCAAAAAGTAATGACAGTTGTTATTGCTTTCTATAGTAGATAGTTTATGTTTGATTTGAATCCCTTTCTATTTACATCAATGAGGGTAAGACTATCAAATTTCTAAGTTAATGTTAGTTCCATTGGTTGCTTACAGACCAGACAAGTTCATTTTCTTTGCTCATCCTGATTTCTAATGTGTGAAATAAGGCTTTTTTAATAAAGCGTTTTTCGTTTGCAGGGTCTATATCCAGAATCACATGGAATTGTGGACAATAAGATGTATGATGTCACTCGTAATGCCTCTTTCAGTTTGAAAGTCGATGAGAAATTCAACCCCTCGTGGTACCTGGGTGAACCAGTGAGTATATGCACACAGATTAAACTAAAAAAATCAATATGCACGAATTTATCTCTATACATGAACCTGGATATATTTTATATCCAACATTATCTGCATACAGTGCTTGGGTAGTTGTAACAAGGTATAATGGTGTGGGAAGAAGGAGGCGGGAACCGGCGAACACTTAAACATTTTAATAACCAAATAAACAAATACAAAAATGAAAGTAACAGCCAGCAGCCCCTCACGGACGACTGCTGGCAACACACAAAACAGAAACAACACATCCAAATAAAAATCAGGCCTGTCCTCTCTCGCTCTTCAGTGTCGTCGCTCCTCCTTTATGCCTCCGCTCCTCCGTGAGAGATGCGAGACCGGTGCGTCTCACAGGTGTGGCTCATCATAATCACGCCACCGGCCTCGCGCCGTCCTCCCACGGCCCTCGACCTCATCCTGCTCACCACAGTAGTAACTTATTATATGTAATCTGGATTATGTAATGTACTTAATTAATTAGTAATTAAATTATTAACCCATGGTTTCACAGACAAGGTTTAAGTCTAGTCTCAGACTACCTGCATATCACGTAAAGCGATATATATTCTGTATCTCAACTCTCAACTGCCTGATTTTTTTATTTCGACACAAAATGTAACTCTATTATCGGTCAGCTCTTTAAAGTTGTCCAATACATACAGTATACCCGTGTAGCGCGATATATAAAATATAAAATTAAAGGGGCATTTCACCCATTTGAACATTGCTTTTTATTTAAAGTGGGTCATATATGTAGTCGAAATGTAAAAGAAATTTTGAATTTGGTGCCTTTGTGACCGAGAAAAGACAAAAAATAACTTCAGGACGCATTTGTATGAAAGACAACAACTCCCACAATGCACCACATTGCACAGCTCCGCAAGCCACTCCCACTAATCCAGAAAGCGCATATCTGCCTATAAGAGAAATCACTCTTCCGTCTACAAGTCTAGCTACCACCAGAGCTTGAAATTAATTTCGCATTCACACAAAATGTCTAGTTAGTTGGCGAACTCATTAGTGTATTACTCCTCGTTTGTATTTCTTTCGAAAAGGTGAATTATTGCATGGTACCTGGATGTTCAGTCAGAACATATGCGGTGCGAAACTAGGAAACTTGTTCACAACACAAACGTCCGTGTCCTCGTCTGATTCAGAGATTTCGTCCAGGAGAAATTGTCATCGTTGAAATTCTTTGCCGCAGACGGACTCTATCTCTGTGTTCATAGCGGTTCGTAGCTGCATAGTGAGATCACCGGCGCCACCGGTCCGCCCTAACCCGAGCCAGTCCGGGCTCCTCGTCCGCGGCAGGCAGGTCTTCTGCCTCGGCTGCTCTTCGCTATAATGCGGCTTGTAAAGGTAGCCACAAACACCTGATTCAAGCATCAGACTTCCGAAATCCTCTTCCTCTAGTCTATATCATATTGAGCACTCTCCTCCGCTATTGTCATAACTTTACATCTGTCTCCACAGCGCCTGTTAGCTTAGCTTCAAACAAGATGGAGGATATTGCTTTCAGTTTCAGAGCGTAAAGTCCCACCCACTGATCTGTAATAGGTCTGTAGCGTGAGCGGGTCCCGCCCCCTGGGAGAGATGAGGAACTAGTGCTTGTAGTCTCAACAGAAATCCCCCCCACTTACACTTCCTCCTACAATGACGCAAAATGACGATTTTTGCGTCATTGTAGGAGGAAGTGTAAGAGGTAAATAACAGATTTCTCCCATCTCAGGGGAAAATGAGAGAGTGTTGCACGACCATTCAATAGTATGACTGGGTTTCTAACAATGCAAAGCTTAATGCAAATGGGTGAAGTGTCCCTTTAAGAATATAAAACAACTAGGCTACTTGTTTGCTTGCATCATTGCAAAATGTAAAATATTATTACCCAGCTCTAATCTGCTAAATGCAACTGTATTAAGATTATTATTAAATGCAAAGATATTAAGAAGATATTATAAACATTGAAAACATGATTTTCTGTAAAGCTGCTTTGAAACAGTGCATTGTGAAAAGCACTTTACAAATATATTTGACGACTTGAATTTGAATTACATATTTGAGATGACCCTATTTATATAGATTATTTAAGGAAATTTCTTGTGGGAACCTTTAAACTGAATTTAGATGTCAGTGTCTTTTTTTTTTTTTTTTTTTTTGAAGGTTCCGAATAAGTAATAACTGATTTGCTGGGATTTCATGGTTAAATGTGGTCATGTATCAAAAATATTTATTTTTCAAAAAAAAACAAAAAAAAAACAACAACAACAAAAAAAACAAAAATAGAAAAATTATTTATTATAAAGACTAATTGATCAATATATTTTCTTTAGACAAAAGCAAGAATGTTACTTAATGTAGGTCAATATAATAATTGTTTGGATATTTACAACTTAATTTCACCATAAACAAAAGCTAAATTAGCTATAATATGAAAGTAACTAAAAAAAAAATGTTTTAGTGAATGTTTAATTTACTTTACATACTATAAATGATGACAACTTCAGAAGGCCTTAAAGTTTATTGTGATGTCTTTTTAAATATTCATATTTCTCATGTACAAAAAAGCAAAAATGCTAAGCAAAAATAGTATTTAATCAAAACTGTTAAATATTATTAACTAGTACACCAAACCCAATAGAAAATAAGCCGTTCAGTTTTGGATATGTCGCAATTTGGCTCGGACTGTGACCATCATAATTCTTCAATAGCACATCCTTTTAAATTCTTGTTTCACGACTCATAACTGAGCCTCGGTATGCACTGCTTGAAGAGTCCTGATGTTCTTTTGGATCACATTTTTTTTTTTTGTCAAGATATAGAGTGGAACTTCCTTCAAGCTCTTGAGGCAGAGATTGTCCAAATGATCCTGTATCAGTGTGGGAAGTGGAAAGTCACACCCATCCTCTGTTACCTCCCTCATCATCATCATTATCTTTAGAGTTCACCAAGATAGCTGTTTGAGGGAAATGAAGGGTGGTGCACAGATGTGCAAGCAGACATGAAGCAAATGGTCAAAAAAACATCCTGGTTGGTGCCGGCCAGTGCTTCTAAACTTCCTTTAACTCTGCACTGGGAACACTTGCCCGTGTTATTCGTTTTGGTGCTCGACTTTCAGCTACGCGCCTTTGTTTTGCCCCGTCCATGGTGCTGAAATGTGTGCAGTGTGAGGGGTTCTACTAGATAGAAGATCTAGAGATTTGCTTGAGAAAAGTGGCAGATGTTGCCATTTGAGACTAAATAACTAACGGTCTCTAATGTTCACATTCAGTGGTAGCCTGTGTAACCTTAAACTGGGCTACAATACATCTTATATATTGCCTTGTACAGTAATTACAGAGATGGCATTGTGGTTTCTGACTGAAGGCGTGCATGCTTGAATCTTTTGTGCTTCTTCATGACTTCATGAGTATTTCACTGTAGGAGCAACTAGGGATGTGCCGAAGCCTAAATCCGAATTGTCGGTTACATTATGTCAGTACATCATGATTTCACTTATCACATGAAGAGATGACTGAAGAGTTGGATTCTGAGCGTCATTGACAAATATCTTATCTTGTAAAATGTGTTGCCAGTAGTGGCGTTCTCTATACGTGTGATTGCGAATTCGGAAAGATAAAGTAAAAAGCGAGCGCGCATTAAAAAAGTGATTTCAATACTCAGCATATTGATAGCATCTCCCTGATGGCCACAAATTATATGTAATATACTTACCTGACTATATAACTGCAAGAGAATGCAAAAGCATTGAAATTGATTTTTTTCATATTTTTGTTCCGTCACCATGTCTCTTTAGGGCCTCCATAGAATGTGTCGTTTCCTTTCCGAACAGTATTCGGCTTCGGACACATCCCTAGTAGGCGACCATTTTTAGTTTTTACTTTTGTTCTTCCAAAGGAACTGTGAATGAATGAAGCTGGATTTCCAGTTCCTTAACTAAGACTAAAACCATAAAAACATTTTCATTACTTGAAATAATATAAACATTAACTGAAAGAAAATTTGATAGAAATTAAATCAAATATAAAAAATCTTGTACTAATTTTTTAAATATCACTAAAATTAAATAAACTAAGACTAAAAACTCAAACTTAATAAAAATACATAGACATATTTTTAAAAAGAATTAAAATGACACACACAAAAAAAAAATTACTAAAGATTTTATTGTTATATATTTTTTATTTCATTTTAGTTCAAGTTTATTCAAAATATTAACACAATCTATATCACTGATATTAAAAAAACACTGCCTCAACATGAATCAAGTTCATTTAAAAAGCAGAGTTGCGGAAATTTTGACTGAGGTTCTCTCGTCTTGCTTTGCTTGCAGGTGTTTTTTCTTTTCTTTTTTTTCTATCTTTTCATCTTCATCTTTTGTCAGCACTCTCATTCAGTTTTTCCTGTGATTGTTTTTAGGTTTGGCTAACAGCCATGAGAAACAAACTAAAAACGGCAACTTTCTTCTGGCCTGGATCCGATGTGAAAGTCAATGGAAAATATCCAAATTTCTGGGAGAAGTATGACAGGTGGATATTTACAATACAACATTGTTTTAACATTGCTATTAACTGTATTCTAACATTTTAAAAGCACAACACATTAGAGTTGTGAGGACTGACTGTAATTCACAACAAAATCTAGCTTTTGAAACCTTTAAAGAAGGTTACACAGTGTAATACATTCATTACACTCCATGTAAACTTCTGCTGAACTCAATAGAAGATATCAGGGTTTTTAGTAACAACCATCAATAGTCAGAAAGATCAGATGATTTAAATAACGGGCATCAATATATTAACTATAACTATAAATATATTAATAGCTGTTCTGAACACTCCTAGAGCAAAGATATACTGTTGTTGTTGTTTTTTTAAAGGAAAATTCCCTTTGAAAAGAGGATGCACAAAATCTTTGAATGGTTGCATTTACCTGAAGGAGAAAGGTAATGCTATTTATTTCCATTACCTTTTGGTTATTTTGTTTTAGGCCTACTGGTTTAGTTTGTTCTGCCTAGACTGGAAAAGCATGCAATCCTTACCATAAAGAGCTATTTCTGCCTTACTTAACCTTTTGTTGATATAAACTTATGTATTTGGGTGATGTAAAATAATAATTTTTACTTAAATAAAATCAGTTAATTTAGATGTCATTTGTAGTTTTGTTCAGTGTATATACTCTGTTTTAGGCCAGATTTTTACACCTTATACTTCGAAGAGCCTGATGCTGCGGGTCATCGATATGGACCGATGAGTAGCCAGGTACACTGAAGACAAACCACATGTGCAAAAAATTGATGAACTTCAATTTCTTCCATTTATTTTGGGGGCAAATGTCTGATTTAGGATATGAAACTGTAAATGAACACAGTCATTGTTACTTTTTTTGTTGATAAATTGTATGCGATACTAGAGAATTTGCAATGATTGATATAACTATCAATGTTTTTCTCTCATGACTGCAAAGAAAAAACATAAAAGCCAGCATTTTATGTCGTTTGGTGTTAGCGCTCTTAAATACTGTACATAATCAGTATGCTGGTGCTGAGTGTTTTCAATCAAAATTGTGATTGATTTTTGTGTTTCAGGTAATTGAGGCTTTGCTGAATGTTGACAGACTTATTGGGATGTTGATGGAGGGCCTCAAGGAAAGACAGTTGGACAAATGTGTGAACCTGGTTCTGGTGTCTGACCACGGTAAGTACTGTGATGGTTTATTGTGTTTATCATGCATAAATTGCATTTTGTGTGTGTTTGTAAATGAAAAAACAGTTATGATAATAGTTAGATCACTGACTGTAATTTGTGAGCAAATTTAGCCATCTGGTAACACTTTATTGTGATGATCCCCTCAAGTAATGTCGCACCTACATGCCAACTAACGCTTATTATAGAGTTAAGGGGCTTTCACACCGGAGGAACATTTACATAGTTCCTATAACTATTGGCAGAAGTAAGTACTTTTTGGCATGTTCATACCAGAGGAACTGGGAATGAGTTTACTTAAAGGAACTCCTTTTGGGGGGACTAAATTAGCTCCTACTTCAGAGAAGGGTCTAAACCAGCACAACCTGAACTGCCAGTGACTTAAGTGTAGGCTGATTGACCGAACATATGCCATACGAAACAGCTAGTGATGTAGTACTCGAGTCCGGTCTCGAGACCGATTTCTGCTTTCTCGGACTCGACTTGGACTTGATCCTTCAAAGACTCGGTCTTGACTCGGTCTCGACCCTTCAAAGACTCGGTCTTGACTCGGACTCGGCATAGGCGGTCTCGTCCCCATCACTAGTCGACTAGAATACATACCACTAGAAAATTTTTATTTCCTCTGCATGTCCTAACTATGATTAAAAAAGTCAGGGTGGGCTTAACATGTTGATGACAGAGCAGCACTGTTGAAGCAGTTTAGAAAAATAGGCAGAAGATGATGCATGTGGTAGGGATTTTTTTAATGATAGTAAAAGCATAGTCCATATTAAGACGTTAAGACTGCTCCTCTAAACAATTCCCAATCTAGCTTAGTCTGTAGGCCTAACTGTTGATTATTAACTGGGGTGATATTAAATCATGAATATGAAAACTGACATGTTTTTATGGTCTTGGTCTCGACTCCTAAAGACTCTGTCTCGACTCGGACTTGCTTCCTCAAAGACTCGGTCTTGACTCAGACTCGACTGAATTTGAAAACCAACGGACTCGGTCTCGACTCGGACTCGAGCCTTCAAAGACTCGGTCTTGACTCTGACTCAGCATAGGCGGTCTCGTCTCCATCACTAGAAACAGCACCCACCATTTTTAAAAAGCCATGTAAATACACAGTTTTCATATATTTACGCCACAAAACTAACATAAACATACAGAAAGCTAATGTTAACAGCATTTTCCTGTCGCCTTTGTCTGCGGCGTTGTGTTCTATAGCACTGCAAGTTGTCGTAGAAGATTTTGTCTCTCAGCCCTCCTTTTTGCTCTTTAAATTTCATAACTTGTACATCTACATTCCATCTCTGATATCACGAAACCCACGACACAACAAAAACACAAATCCAATCATGATGTCCTTTATCCTCTAGTTGTTGACGTTGTTGAATGCCGCACTTTGACTTCAGCTGAACAACAGCCGAAATGTGGAACAACAGCCAAAAAGCATAATTTCCTTGTTACTTGGTCAACAGAATGTCTAAAATGGACCATCAAAATAGCCGTAGCTTCCGCGTCTATTTATAATGTAGGGGGCAGGACTAGATTCTAGAGAGCATTTGATTGGACAGAAAATCTGATGAGAAGCTGAAGTGCAACATGTCATGTCAAGTCAAGTCACCTTTATTTATATAGTGCTTTTTACAATACAGATTGTTTCAAAGCAGCTTTACAGTGATAACAGGAAAATAATGCAACAAAGTTTGTTTCTTGAAGAAAATAACGTCATAGTCTAGCTTAAGTTAGTTCAGTGAGGGTTCATTTTTGTTGTAAAAAAGTTATAAATTTAGGTCATTTATGGGCCATTCTACAGAATTGGTTACATTTTTTTTTTTTCACAAATTTTGTATGTATGCAAATTGTATAATATCCAAGGTACACATTTCTAGTAATTGTGCTGTTAATTATCATATTGTATTTTCAGAAAGTTTTGGAATATTTTTCCTCTCCCCAAATTTGTCACTACCGAAAAACAAAAATAAATTATTTCATAAGAAGGCTTATATTGGCCTATTAATATTTTGTTTACATCAACCTTGTAAATATATTTTTGCTATTTAAAAAATAAAAAGTTTTCACAGGTAAATCAATATCAATTACAATTTTAACAATATTTCAAGTGTAATTTATAAGATTTGTTGTATTTTGAATCCAATCTTTCTTTATAAAAGGCATTAAGTTAATCATACTGATTTCAAAGTTAAGGATTGTTTGAATTTATTAGTTTGAATATACATTGAACCAAACACTATAATAACATCTTAGTTGATAATTCTATATACTTTATTTTAGACAAAACATGCATGTTTCGGGTCGTGATGGCACATTTTCTGTAGTGACCGTAATGTTTTGGTAGTGTTGTAAAGTTTTTCTTTCTTCAAAGCAGAGACCAGGAGACAGTTGGGATCGCGTTCAACTGAAGTTATTCTTTATTGAGAACTCCTCTGTACGCGGCTGTAGAAACTTCCAACATGATCTAACTAAAACATTATACATAGTAGCTATATACATTCCAAGGGGGAGGGATTAAATAGAGGCGGGAACTCTGAATAAAGCATGCAAATGAAGTGGGAACACACCCTACTCTGAGTCCAATTGAATCAGCATAACTATTCACATGCTGATACTAGCCAGGAACTCCAATTCCAAGAGCCATCCCAGAGCCATTAAAGACAAAAGGTGAAAGTCAATCAACCTAACGATTCAACGTCTGGGCTCCGAAAGGTGAGAATCAAGTGATCTGACTTATTTAAAACACAATAGAGAAAACAGGTCTGGCAAGAAAAGTGATTCTTTGCTGGAGACTATGGAGTCTCCAGCAAATCACCTGAAATCAGTCTACTAAACTTTATCAGTTTATATACTATTGCAGTGGAAAAACTAAATTAAACATTTAATAAAATATGTAATCCAACAGTAGCGACCACATCACATTACAGAATTTTAACTCGCATACTAAAACACTAGTAAAACATACTAAGATACTAATGATTTGCATAACTGTACTAAAATTGTGTTTATTTCCCCCAAATAAATGATTATGTGTTCCCTTTTGTCACTACCAAAACAATGATGAAATGTTTCGGTAGTGACAATTTTAGATACTTTTGAGCCTAACTCAAAGATGCTAATCTGCACATGGTTAACTAGCTCAGTTCTGAAAAGTTGTACACACACACAAACTAAATTTTATTGAATAACAATCAAAAAACCATGATGTCACAACCGAAACTTCACCACGTTTTGGTAGTGACTGTTTCGGTAGTGAGCCTACTTTTGAGCCTAGTTCAAAGATGATAACCAGGTTATCTAGCACAGTTCTGAACTTATGGAATAACACCCAAAAAAGTTTGCTTAATTGCAGGAAAAAAGGAGTTTGGTAGTGACGTTCCCTAAAGTTACAGAGAGATTTTCAGACTTTTGAACACATTTCCCTCCACATGATGGTACCTATCTACAATGAAAGAGAGGCTATGAGAGAGAGAGAAGGACACAGGAATATTTCCTAATTAAAAATGTAGGGGTGTGGTTAAAATATCAGTCTCCGCCAATTGACGATTTAAAAATAAAATATATATATATTTTTTTTTTTACTTCACTTTTTAAAAGAAATCAAAATGCTATTTTTAAAAACAACAATGAAAAAAATAATTTCAAGATCATTTTCACAAGTTGAAATTTAGGGGTTAGGGTTCGGGACAGCCCCCTCCCAATTAAAAGTACCCAATAAATTATGATTTATATATATTAAGCTTACTGATATTTTAAATATTCTGGGATTCAATAGATAATAGAAGGATCTTTGTAAACATCTAAAATTTGAATACTTAATTTTTTTTAAATGTGTTTTTTGTTTGTGCGAAAAATGCTAGGAAGACTATTCCAAAGTTTAAGTGCTAAATAGGAAACGGATCTAATGCCAGCAGTCGATTTTGATATTCTAGGTATTAACAACTGGACAGAATTTTGAGATCGCAATAGACGTGAAGGACTATAATGCGTTAAGAACTCGCTCAAGTACTGGGGAGCTAAACCATTTAGTGCTTTGTAAGTAATCAGCAATATTTTAAAATGTATACGATGTTTAATAGGGAGCCAATGCAGTGTTGACAGAACAGGGCAAATATGGTCATACTTCCTGGTTCTAGTACGAACTCTGGCTGCTGCATTTTTGAACCAACTGGACTTTGTAGAGACCCAGTAGAGCATTACAATAATCTAGCCTTGAGGTCATGAACACATGAACTAACTGTTCCGCATTTTTCATTGAAAGCATATGTCGTTATGCTATACTAATGCTTACTAATGCTAAAATAGATACATTTTTAAGATGGAAGAATGTAGTTTTACAGATGCTAGAAACCTGGCTTTCAAATGAAAGATTGGTATCAAAGGGCACACCCAGGTCCCTAACCGACGACAAAGACTTGACAGAGCAGCCATCAAGTGTTAGACAGTATTCTAGGTTAGTACGTGCAGAGGTTTTTTGCCCAATAATTAGAAACACTTTTTTTTTTTTTTTTTTTTCAGAATTAAGTAGTAGGAAATTACTAGTCATACAAATTTTTATATCAGCTATGCATTCTGCTAATTTTGTACATTGGTAAGTTTCTTCGGGGCGTGAAGAAATATAGAGCTGAGTATCATCAGCATAACAGTGAAAACTAATCCCATGCTTCCTAATGATATCTCCTAATGGTAGCATGTACAGAGTGAACAGCAACGGTCCTAGTACTGAGCCTTGTGGTACGCCATACTGAACTTGTGATCGATGAGACATCTCTTCATTTACTGCTACAAACTGATAACGGTCAGATAAGTATGATTTAAACCATGCTAATGCAATTCCACTAATGCCAACATAATTTTCGAGTCATTCAAAAGAATGTTGTGGTCAATAGTGTCAAATGCAGCACTAAGATCCAGTAACACTAACAGAGAGATACAACCGGATGATGAGAGATACAAGCACACGATCGGATGATAAGAGCAAATCATTTGTAACTCTAATGAGAGCAGTCTCAGTACTTTGATACTGAGAACTATGACATCAAAATCATTGAGACATATTGGCCGAAGTGAGAGACTGTAAGTTTTGAATGCATCTATTTTGTCATTATCATTGTTTTGGAGCACACTAGCTTAAAGATAACAGTAAGACCTACACAATTATACTAAAAGTATAAATTTTGATTTCATGGTAACTTTATCTAAAATTAAATTGCAAACAGAAAAAAAATAAAGCTAATTCAAAATATTAATAAAAAATATAATAGTATCTCAATGATGCTAAAATATCACTGGTTCCCACTTAACTGGGTGGGCACAGAAGTTCATTAGCACAGCAGTGACATCTGTTTGACGTGTGTCTCCATTTGAGATAGGGACAAATTAAAGGCGTGTGGGATTGCACATGTGTCTCCTGCCCTTCAAGTACGCCATGAGGCTTGCTAGCATACTAATTTTGACTCTTGTGTTTTTAATTTTCTGTGCCGCTCTGCCTTTGTGGTTGGAGTGATTGTGAATGCATACTGAGCTTGTATATTTTGATGTGCTGCACTTCAGATGCATCACTGATGTTTAATTAGTACTCGCTCAAGAATATTATGAGAGAAGTGGAGGTTTTACTGTAAGCCTTTACTGTCAGTGAATTATATGCTTCCTTTGACACAATAATGAGAGAAACAAGAGTTGAATGTTATAATACGGGAACACATTAAGTTTGGCAAATTTTTTATGTCAATAAACTTATATCCCATAACTTAACTCACTGTATTTACTCACACTTTCTTTTTGTGAAAGAAAGAATTCATACTTGTTTGCCTTGACCTGGGGGTGAATGAATCATGAATTCATGAACAAAATTAAATGTGCAACCTGTGAAATAGAAGTTAATTTCGGATGATTCTGTCCTTCTCTGTGTCTATAAAACATGCAGGGATGGAAGAAGCGTCATGTAAGAAAGCTGCATACGTCTCCGATTATCTGGATAACACTGATGACATCACTGTCATCCAGGGCCCTGCGGCGAGAGTCCGGCCCAGACGTTTGCCTGATGAGTTCTTCTCCTGTAAGCAGATAGATTTGTCATAGATTTATCACATCCTTGCTGTTTGAGTGTTTCTTCAACTAATCACTTTGTTTCAGCAGTTGATTATAAATTTTTAATTTCATCTTGCAGGTTTGCCGTATAAAGGTCACAATATAACTTTAAAATGGCTTTTTCATTATTTTTTGCTAGTTTTCATATTCCACATGTAGACTATTTCTTTATACCATTAATATAAAACATACAATTCTTCATATATAACATTAATGAGACAGAAAAACTATGATAATCTAAATACAACGTTATATAATCATAAATAACTTATTTAACATTATATAATTTTATATAAAATGTTTTTCATTTTTTATACAATTTGCGACTGAACCACAGTTGTGGTGTAATTTTCACTGTGACCAACAATTTTGTCCCTAATAAAGTTTTAGCATTTTTTAACACTATACTGTATAAGTTAGTGTTGTTTACCAGTGTCAGTAAAGAATCTGCAATGAAATATGTAAAAACAATGTAGAAAAAATAAATAAATAAAACAATTGTTTTATAGAAATTAAAAACAAAAACAACAATCAGCAAGAATGCATTAAATTGATCAGATGCGACAGTAAAAAATAAAAATTAATACAATTTTCAAATGAAAGCAGTTTTTTTTAACTTTTCATTAAAGAATCCTGAAAAAATATACATCACATTTTCCACAACAATTATTTAAAGGGGAGGTTAAATGCTATTTCATGCATACTGAGTTTTTTACACTGTTAAAGAGTTGGATTCCCATGCTAAACATGGACAAAGTTTCAAAAATTAAGTTGTACGTTTGAAGGAGTATTTTTGTTCCAAAAATACTCCTTCCGGTTTGTCACAAGTTTCGGAAAGTTTTTTTTCGAGTATGGGCATGTGTGAAGTCAGATGTGGCGGAATTTCCTTATATGGGTCCTAAGGGCACTTCTCACGGAAGGTCTCGGGCGCGCGCGCACTCGTAGACCAGAGAGAGAAGAGAGCGAAAGCAGTACCTCATCAAAGCGCTCTGCTCGGCTTTTGGGAAGTCAATGTCACCAAAGAAGTGGGCTTTTGTTTGCCAGGGCAAGACAACCCTGCACAGATTCCCAAAGAACCCGTTGTTAAGGGACCAGTGGATGGAGTTTGTTTTTTCTGAGCATTAACGGAGTTGTGCAAGACTGTTTGTTCCCTGCATTTTGACAATGATTGTTTTATAAACAAAGCCCAAATCGACGGATTTGCAGATCGTCTAATGCTTAAGGATCGAGCAGTCACAATGATAAAGGTTCACGGTCGTGCGCTATGGTTGGAACCGGGCGGTGAGTAAAACTGCTTCAAATGTCTCTGTGTGTTGTTGTTAGCTCGGCGCGTTAGCACAGCTTTAGCCTCGCCCACACGGCCCGCCTCCAGCCGCTCGTTTTTTTCCGGAAAGACTCGGTACAGCCTATCTTTCTTTTATAAATATAATAAAACTAAAGACTTGAGATATATCCTAAAGATATGAAGGATGCAATACTACTCTATAGGTACTCAAGATTAACAGGAGATTGAGTGAAAATGAGCATTTCACCCCCCCCCCTTTAACAGAACATCTGTTTTCAACATCGGTGGTAATAATAATAAATGTTTCTTGAGCAGAATATTAGAATAATTTTTGAAAGATCATGTCACACTGAAGACGGGCGTAATGATGCTGAAAATTGAACTTTGCATCATAGGAATAAATTAAATTTTAAAATATGTTCAAATAGAAAAGTTATTTTAAATTGTTATAATATTTCACAATATTTTTAATCAAATAAATACAGCATTGATGATCAAAAACATCTTACCGACCCCAAATAAAAGGTAGTGTAAATATCATGAGAGAGTGTAAAAAGTGCACATAGTTGAAGAAACACTCATTTATAAAATGTGTTTTGTCCATTAAATGCAAGTCAAACGATCCATCTATTTTCTTTCCCCGTATTCATCTGGCAGTTGATTATGAAGGTCTGGTGAAGAACCTTTCGGTATGAGCCTGTCATCATCCCCACACCTCACTTATAGACCACATCTTCTGCTTAATCATGCTGAAACCATTATTCTTTCCTTCTTTCTTTCTGTTTGAAGTGCAGAGAACCTGATCAGCCGATGAGACCGTATCTAAAGGAGCACCTCCCCAAACGCCTTCACTTTGCAAATAGCATCCGTATCGAGCGAGCACACCTCTACATGCAGCCGCAGTGGCAAGCAGCACTGTGAGTTTGACGCTTGTCATGTCAAAATGAGTGCGATAATGAAGGAAATCAATATCCTCAAAATATTAATGTGTTTGTAAAACTTTCACTGTGGGGAAAAAAGTGTTTAACCATTTGATGTTTTTGATCAATGTGCCAACCGTTCCGTTTCAAAATGGTAACTAGAATTTGACATTTGAAGATTTGGTTACACTTTATTTCGATAGGCCACTTTAGGCATTCTACTAACTCTCATTAGAGTATTTGTAGACTGTTAGATTAGAGTTTTGGTTATTAGAATAAGTTGACATGGAGTTGTAAAGTTACTTATTGTCAGTAGAATGCCTTCTGGAGGGCATCAAAATAAAGTGTTAGCAGATGTTAAGCAGACATTCTACTAGTACTCTAATCACTGGCAATTTACATGTAGTTGCAAACTGAGTAGAACTGGACCATCAAAATAAAGTGTTACCGAAGATTAATCAGCACTCAAGCTGGCATGTACTCAGTACATAAGTATTTTGTAAAGTATTTTTCTTTCCCACCTTGTTCAACAGAAAACCGAGTGAAATTAAATACTGCAGTGGTGGCTTCCATGGTTCAGATAATGTCTTCAAGAACATGCAGGTTGGTTTTTAAAATACTGTCATATTCAAAGCACTTGTCTTGTATTATGCAAGTAAATATATAAAACAAATTTCAAGCATAGTCATCTAGATATTGATGATTTTTAGCTGATGTTACCAACAGATTTTCTTGACCCATTGTGCCGAAACGTGCAGTTCAAAAGCCTTCCTTCCCAAAACATGATTTAAAATGTACTGTAAAGTAAAATTTATAGAAGTGCACTTAATTGTGTTAAAAATAAAAAAATCTGTCATTAATAACTCTCATGTCATTGCAAACCTGTAAGACTTTCATTCATCTTCAGAACACAAATGAAAATCTTTTTAATGAAATCTGAGAGCTTTCTGTCCCTCCATTGACAGCTACGCAAATACCACTTTGACGCTTCAAAAAGTTCAAAAAGAGGTTGTAAAAGAATTTGAGCGGTTTAGTGAAAATTTTCTGAAGAGACTCGATTGCTTTACATGGTGAACGTCTTGGTTACGTATGTAACCCTCGTTCCCTGAGGAGGGAATGATGAAATGGGGGTTACGCTTAGAAGCCTATCTCCTTCGAGTTCTGCAAAATGAACCAATGGCCATGAAAATGCCATGGGTCTGCGGAATTTGCATAGTGCAACTCCACCCCATCGCGTGGGTATAAAAGGAGGGACGCTGGCAATCTCGCATTATGTTTTCCGCTGAGGAGCCAAGACTGAACTCCAGGCTGTTTCAGCGGTACAGCGGTTGTGGCAGAGGAACGGAACGTCTCCGTTCCCTCCTCAGGGAACGAGGGCTACATATGTTATCGAGACTTTCCCTTTCGTTCAGTCACTACGAGTTACATCAGTGAATGACGAAATGGGGGTCCCAATTCAATCACGCCACAGCGGCTGTCTTCCAGTGCCCTGCGCAAGACTGAGCTCCCTGTTGTGAGACTAGCACGGACGAAGGGCTAGGCTTAACGCAGGAATACCAAGGTACACTGGGTGGGATATCCCAGGTGGAATATGTCACACGGCGCCTACCCATAGGGAGAACTTAGAATACACATATGACCCGGGAGCAGGATGCATATGGAAAACTCAGAGGTATCTAGCCTGCAGGGTGGAATGTTTCAACCTTGAGATGGCAAGAGGGGTCTTGCTAAGGGAAAACACGTGCTCTTACCGTGGAAATACACATGTGGGGGGTTGCCCAACGGGGGAACCATGCACATGGAGGCACCTAGCCAATCACGAGCGCTGACCGAGCGGGCATGCACTCTGGTGACGGCATCTACAGTGTAGGAGGAACTCAGGGTCTAAGAAGAACTCATCTGAGTGAAATAGCGCACGTATCCAGTCCGTGGAGTAGAATGGCGCAGCAAGTGATGGCACAGAGTAGGTCCTACTTACTGGCTAGTGGAAGCGAGCACATGAGAGGACACTGGCTCTACGCGGAGATCGTAGAATCTCGCAAAAGTGTTGGGTGTCGCCCAGCCTGCAGCTCTGCAGATGTCTGTTAGCGAGGCGCCATGCGCTAGAGCCCAGGAGGAAGCCACACTCCTGGTAGAGTGTGCCTTCACCCCTAGTGGGCATGGACGACCCTGCATCTGGTAAGCCAAGACAATGGCATCTACTATCCAGTGAGACAACCTTTGCTTGGAGAGAGCCTTTCCCTTCAGCTTTCCACCATAACAGACAAAGAGCTGGTCTGAGGTCCTGAAACACTGCATTCTGTCTACGTAAGCACAGAGAGCGTGTACTGGACAGAGCAGTGCCAAGGCTGGGTCTGCCTCCTCCGAGGGCAGCGCTTGCAGGTTCACCACCTGATCCCTGAAAGGAGTGGTGGGTACCTTGGGCACGTATACAGGTCGGGGTCTCAAGATAACATGAGAGTTAGTCGGCCCGAATTCCAGGCACGCTTCGTCAACTGAAAATGCCTGCAGGTCCCCTACCCTCTTGATGGAGGCCAAAGCGACCAGGAGCGCTGTCTTCATAGACAGGAACTTAAGCTCCACTGATCTCAATGGCTCAAAGGGAGCTCTCTGCAGGGCTGATAAGACCACTGCAAGGTCCCAGGAGGGTATAAGAGGACAGCAAGGAGGATTTAGTCTCCTCGTCCCCCTCAGGAACCTGATGACCAGATCATGCTGTCCCACCGTTTTCGACTCCACAAGGTCGTGGTGTGCAGAGATGGCAGCCACGTAAACCTTGAGAGTGGAAGGAGACAGCCTTCGTTCCAACCCTTCTTGGAGGAAGGAGAGCACGGACCCGAGCGGGCATTTTCTGGGGTCTTCTCGGCGAGAAGAACACCAGGGAACGAAGAGGTTCCACTTCAACGCATAGACGTGTCTCGTGGACAGGGCCCTAGTGGAAGTGATGATAGCCACCAGCTCTGCCCTACAAAGGCTAAGAGCAGTATCTCCAATTTAAAAAAAAAAAAAAAAATTTGCACAAATAAAAAGTGCAGGATCTGCTCTTCAATCTGTTAACATTTCATATGGCTACCTAATAAATTTCTTTTATAAATTTACATTTTTAGTTGCAGTATTGTATAGAAAAGTAGGGTGAAACCAAGGCAGAATGCAGTATCTGCCCGTACTGCCTTGGTTTCACTATGATACTGCAGTTTGCCTTTGAGTCAGCATGAACATTGTTGCAACTAGCTAAGTGGCATGAGTCAGGTTTTATAGCATACAGTATGCATGCTATAAAACCTCTCTCAAAGAAGAAAGGACCTGTCAAAATGGCTTCACTTTTACGTGGAAAAATGCTGGTGAAACTTGCCTTAAACAACAAGGCACCAAGAATTGGTACGTTTTAAACCTCTTAACCCATTTTTTGTAAATTTTGTCTGTTTAGCTTTCTCTAGCTAGCATTAGCTTTTTTACAGCATTGGGATAGCAACCATACCTTGGGGAATACCTTACAGAAATGACCTTAAAGGTCAAAATTAATGTGTAATACTGACAGCTAGTGTTTAAAATACTGCTGTACAAATTCAAAATACTGGAGAGAGCTGTCTCCCCCGCCCCCTCCTCTCCAGACTCACGGTAATAAAAAATTATTTGATTTATGATTTGATATAAGCAAGGGATTATGATCACTTGCTACACTTACTGCTATATGTTATTGTATGGCCATGTAAGTATACGCAGTAATGCAAAGGCAAAGCGCAATATAGCCTATAAAACTACCAAATTTTGCCTGACTGTCAAAAAACTAAATGTTTAATATTCACCTCCCTTTGATCTATCTAATTGTACCCTTTGTTGTTAAATTTAATTGGATGCTTATATTTTGTGTAAGAAAAACACAAAAAGCTGTTTTTCTCAGTTTGGTGTTTTTGCTGATACTGCTCTTTGGCTTTGTAGGGCAGAGCTGAGGTGCCATCCAGAACCCACACATGCAGGTTCCACAGATCGGGACGTGGGTGCCAGAGGGTGCCCCGTCTCTGAGAAAGGAAGTCCTTCACCCTCGGCGGCAAGCAGACTGAGGCATCTGAGCCGGCGGCTGGGTGGAGGCAGCAGCTGGCCGCTGGGGCAGAACATGTTTTATGGCCTCAGTCTGCTTCTGGGCGGCTGTTGGGCGAAGTCCTCGAAGAGGCCAGCCTGGGATATGGGACAGTTGAGGAACCGGGTCCACTCAGCCTCTCGCATATCAGCCAGGTTTAGCCAGGAATGACCGGCCCGGACGTGGGAGGCAGAGCGTCCCGGTGTGGGGGCACGGTCATATGCCGCGTCCTGACAGAGGAGACCAGGGAAGGATAAGCGTTCCACGGGGGCCTGCTCTGACAGGGGTCTGGGATTCTATAGGATTTCGCTTTGGAGGGGTGCTTTGGATCATCACGTAGAAGCGCTCTGAGGACACAACTGCATCGCAACAGAGTACTCCACCGGGGGGACCCCAGTGTACCCTTTAGCCATAGCCCCATCGAGGGAAGAGAAGGCGGAGGAGGCCACTGAATGATCACAGGGAGACAATTGTGACTTCCAGGACCTCGTGACCTCCTCGTGCACCTCTGGGAAGAAAGGTATTGGGGGCGGGCGCTGACGGCGCCCAAAAACCTATCATCCAGTCGCGAGCGCTCGGGTCAGAGCGAAGGATTCCATTCCAGCCCAATAGACCAATTTCGAGCCGACGTCACAGTTACGTCACGGCGTTAGCTGGTGGCAAAACAAAGGGAAAACTGGAGGCGGCCAATACAAACCAGTACAGATTGGGCTACATAATAAAGAGCTTAAATTATTATTATTGTTATTAAATGTCATCTTGTTGTGTTGTTGGGTGCGAGAATCGACGGAGTACAGGCTCCAATTTGAAATTTTATCGCATAATGCTTTCTAAATGATTGTGATTATTTACTATGATTGTATACATTGTTTTGATTGATTGTGACTAGACTTTTTGAAGAATCAAATACATAGTTAAAAAGTTAATATGCTGTATCTGGAATTTTTTATTTCTAGAAAATCTTCACATCATTAAAATTGCTCCGTAATGTCACTCTTTACATTGTCGTCTTCTGTCTGGCCTTGGCGCTGGCTATGCAGAACTGCGGATCGTAGGCTACCACACAAGTCTTGTGACTATTTAGTACAGCCATAGGCATCTAAAGATTTATATGCCCTCAGTTTCTCTTTACGCTCAGTTTCTCTATCGAGTAGGTGTAGAAGTCAGGCCACTCAACCGGAGCGTTAACGTTAATCCTGTCAGATCGTCCATCCATTGACTGAGCGTGTACGGGTCTGGGATGTCCGTTAAAATTAACTTTTGCAAATAACAATCGCGGTCCTGGACAGTGAGTGACCTTGCACATTAAGATAAAATCGGATTTTCTCCAGTCATTCTTAAAAAAACAAGCTAACAAAACTTGCAAACTAAAATTAGTTAAGCGGCCAGAGGGATCGTTCTGCCACCACGTGGTGACAAAAAAACGTCACCATGTTTACCAACTGAAAAGGGGTCTATGCTCGCGGCTGCCCGGAAGAGCATGGCTGTCAATTCCGGATCAGACTCGGGCAATACTGGCACACCCAAAGGCGGCAGCACAGCCGAATCTTCATCTCTGGAAGACTCCAGCCCACCTTGTGATGCGGCTCATCATCTGGAGCGCCGAATGAGATGCGGGGAGTGTCCGAAGACGGTCCCGCGATCTCAGCCTGAAAACTCGCGGGTTGCGGTGTGCAAGAGGGGGGTGTGGCCTGAGGGGCTTTATATTACACACCGTAAACCTCAGGTCAACCCTGGCCACTGGCCAAAGTATCGCCTCTCGCAGAGGGGATGGATCGGGGTGTGGCAGAGGGGACTCTACCTCCATGGAATTCATTGAGTCTAGACCGCAGCACCGCGGTGGTCATATTCCCGCAATGAGAACATGATTCATCCACAAACGCTGACTGAGCGTGATCTAAGCCCAAACACGCTAGGCAGCGATTGTGCCCATCAGATGGCACGAACCAACCGCACCCAGAAGTGCACGTGCGAAACATCTTTAAAAAGACATGCCACGCACAAGCTCTTTTGTGAGGAGAGGAAAGCTCAGCCGAGTGCTGAAGCACCTAGGGAGAAGCACACACACTGTTGGCAGATCACTGCACAGATCAGCAGCAGGCAATGTGATCTCGCTGGAACGTGCCGTTGCACCAACTCACTGAAGAGCCGCTCGTCCTGTAGTCTCGAAGAACTCATATACAGGCTTGCAGAGGTGTGAAGAGAAGGTCTTGGCTCCGAAGCAAAAACATAATGTGAGATTGCCAGCGTCCCTCCTTTTATACCCACGCGGTGGGGCGGAGTTGCGCTATGCAATTTCCACAGACCCATGGCATTTTCACTGAGTAACACAAGAACCTCATTGGTTCTTGCTGAAGCTCAAACGTGCTGCGTAACACGACAATTAACCTCATGGGTTCTTGTAGAAGCTCAAACTTGCTGCTTAACACGAGAATGAACCTCATTGGTTCTTGCAGAAGCTCAAACATGCTGCGTAACAAGAGAATAATCATCATTGGTTCTTACAGAAGCTCAAACGTGCTGCAGACCATGAAAATTAACCTCATTGGTTCTTGTTGAAGCTCCCCCACAGCCATTGAAGCCACTCCTCTTCAATGGCTGTGCAAAGTTGCTGGAGATTGGCAGGACCTGGAACACGCTGTTGTATACTGTTGATTGTGCCTGTGATTGTGGTCTTGTGTTTTTGTAACTATTGTGGGTGCTTTGTTGACATATCCAATGACCCTGAATAGTACTTAAACACCAAAGCCACACTATAAAATGTCTAATTTACATTGCATTAGACAATACAATGTTAGAGGAATAGTTCCCCAAAATAGTTCACCCAAAAATGAAAATTAGCCCATGATTTACTCACCCAGTCAAACAGCCATTCACTACTTTTTGTGTACATAGAAAAAGTCTTAGATCTTTGAGTTCAGCTCATGAAAAGTGCGGGCAAAAACAAAAGTTTTGCGTTTATAATTTTGTTCAGTGTAGTTATTACTTCTTTAGTCTCAGTGCCCTGCATTTTTTATTCATTATTTCATATATTTATATATTTATATATTCATATATTTATTTTTAAAGAAAATGGTTCACAGAGTTGCCCCATAAGTTCTCCATTACTTCTTGTGGCTGCTCCAGCATTTTCTTCTCTTTTAGCTTCTACACCATCAACATAAACCCTCATAAATCTGTCATAGACACCAAAAAAAAAAATTCTATTTTCAGTTTCTGCTTGAGGCTTTGTTCAAATGATTCTGTGATGGAATTTAATGAGTTTTAGGAGGCCAAGTACTTAGATGGGGATTATACTGAATTCATATTAAAGGATCTGGGTAAATTCCCATGAAGAGGATTATGATACCCTGGGTGTTTCTACAAACACTGAGAAAAATCCAGACAAGCCCTTTAAATGAACTCTTGTCCATTGAGAATAACTTCATAGTGCCAGGTTCACACGTAGTAGTTCCTTCAAACTGGAAGGTGTTCAGATTGCAGTTTTAAACACACACTCAAGCCACATTTTGGACCTTTGACAGAGTCTTGTTTATGTCTGTGACGTGGGTGTACTTCTAGCCATCTGTGCCCCCGGTCTATGTGGTTGTCTAGGAATGTCTAATGCAGCTGGTAGTGCTTACAAAAACATCTTACAGGAACTCTTGTGAGGTAACTGGTTGAGGTAAATTGCACAAACTAGTCACAAACACAGGGATGTTTTTTCCTTTACTTTAGGCTATCTTTGTGAAAGTGAAATCTCCTGTTAGGAAGAATGAGGATCATTTTCATCTTTGTTACTCAGTGTCAAAGAAATGAGATCATTCTAGTTTCCACCACTCAAATGTTCCGCGTTTCAGCCAGAGGCGAATGGAATGTGTGTCTCTCTGTGACTGCAAATCAAAATAAGTGCTTTTAGTTATTCTCTGTGGTCTTGTGTTTTTGGAACTATTGTGGGTGTTTTGTTGTCCAAGGACCCCGAATAGTACTTAAACACCAAAGCCACACTATAATATGTCTAATTTACATTGCATTGACAACACAATGTTAAAGGGATAGTTCAACCCAAAATTAAAATTAGCCCATGATTTACTTGGATGTCTTCAGGGTGAGTAAATCATGGGCTAATTTTAATGTTTGGGTGAACAATCCGTTTAAGTGGCATTTGCAAACAAATAATCTTTTCTCAGAACCAACTACTTTTTAATAAAATATTAAGCCAAAACTAGATAAAGTTGGAAAACTTGTAGTGCTGTCAAATCGATTAATCATGATTAATTGAATACAGCATAAAAGTTTGTAAATATACATTATACTGTGTGTGTAAATATAGTGATTTGACAGCACTAATAACTAGATAAAGTTAGATATAAAGTTATACTATAAAGTTGTTTTCAATTCATAAAGTTTGAAGGCTTTAATTTTGAAATCGCTTAAGTTTGAAGTAATTTAGATAGATAGATAGATAGATAGATAGATAGATAGATAGATAGATAGATAGATAGATAGATAGATAGATAGATAGATAGATAGATAGATAGATAGATAGATAGATAGATAGATAGATAGATAGATAGATAGATAGATAGATAGATAGATAGATAGATAGATAGATAGATAGATAGATAGATAGATAGATAGATAGTTAGATAGACCCAAATTGTTTAAATGTTTGCAAATTCCAAGTGTAAACCAAGTGTTTGTTTTTTGGCGTGATTTAATTAACTAAATGTTACTGTTTACAGGCCATTTTTATCGGGTATGGACCAGGAATCCATTATAAGACGACTGTGGCTCCCTTCGAGAACATTGAAGTCTACAACCTCCTATGCGGTAAGTTCTGTTTTCTGTTTGGTATCATGAACTTTTGAAAGAAGTTCCTTTCATCATGTTCATCAGATATTGCAGGGTTATGGTTCATCATAGAGCTGTGAAGGTTGTTGCTGTTGTTCCTCAAGCTTCCTCCTGGAGACCCTCAGGACTGGGGTTTGCCTGATGGTTTGGTTTGAAGTTTGGCTGGTTAGCATGTTTCAGTTAGACCATACAGTAGATGCTGTAACTACACCATAAAGGGGCAAAAGGAATTTTTTTACAGTCAAAAGCTTTCTGACAGAATATTTTTTTTGCAAGCAACATATATATCGCTGCCTTTGATATCCCAGCTCAGGATGGCCACTAGTAAAGTTCACAGACTGTGCACAGTTCTAGTGTGCAAATTGCCTTTGTCCAAAAAGTACCCTTTAGCATGCTTTTAAAAAGATATATTTTTTAAAAGAATATACTTAAATTCCACCTGTAGTCAATAATTTCATCCCTTAAAACTCATCTTTGATCACCTAAATTACATATTTAAACGCTTTTTTCCCTGAAAAAAATATCTTCATGCCTTATAATAGCTTGAATGTAACTCTACACACTTGCCTCATTTAGTATACGCGGTTCTATGTATATGCAAATTAGCCCCGCCTCCACTCACTCACACCAGCTCAGAGATCCACTCGTTGACGATCACACGTTGATCTGATTGGTTACAAGGTAGTTTGTGACGTCAAAATCAGAAAATACTCAGCAATGGTGTTGATATGAATTTACACATGGTTTGTCTTAAAGAATATTAAAACACCACATAGACATTTAAGACATTAAAAGCTTGATTTTCACCACAGTGGGTGAATGTAATGTTTTTGAACACTTAATTGCAGGTAAATTACAATTAAATGAAAATGTATTATAGTTTATATTTATAATAAATGCAATTAGCTGTTTTTGATCTACTTAAGACTTAAGCACACTTTTTGTGTAATTTGATAATTGATAATTACTTCTATTGTCTTTGAAATATGGTTAAAGTGTACTGTGCTGATAAACATTTATGGTAAAATAATCTTCAGTATCATTTATATTGAAACTTGTGTGTCATCATGTATTTAAATATATTTATTTGACTCATTTAAAATAATGAAGTTGCAATTTAGTACATTTAAAATATGTATTACTTTATATTTTAACTGTAGCATGTTGTTTGGTATTACATTTAATCAAGTACTTTAGTATGTTACTCAACACATCAAAATAAGTGTTTTTAGTGTACTACTTTTAATTTGGCATTATACTTTAAAAGTCTACTTAAGTGTGAAGAAACAGTCATGAAAGTTTACTCTCTTTAAGTACTCTTAAGTGGCCTTTAAACTTGCTGATAATATGATATTAACGAAGAAGTTAATAATAGTTATAATAGTTTGAAGTGCACATTCAGTTCAATCTATCACACTTATTTTTCAAAGGGGTGAGTAACTGCGGTTGGGAATTTTGTCTTTGTCCTTGTCCTAGCTAATGCTAAAATGTGCTGCATCCTGCAGTGTGTACTGTGTGTAATTCTTTCTCTTCATCTTTGAATTGGAAAGGAAAGAATGTGGGATTAAGAGATATAAATTATGAGGATTTCAGTATATGCACAATCTTTATCAGTTATAAAAGTTTTATTTTTTATTGTGCAACATAAACTAACGTCAACTGGCCAGCACTTCTTGCATAGGAATGTTTTTGCTCTCATATTGGTTTAAATCTAAAAGAAGTCTTATTATATGGAAAATTGTGCAGAACAATGGACTTGTTTCCCGTCACAGCCTCCGTCATTCACAATCACTGCCAAGGACTTAATGACCCACTTCGAAAACAAAGTGGCCATCCTTGGCAATTTATTCTCTGACACAACAGTTGAGGAGTAACTTACAGTTAGTGACGCTACTAACTTAGCTACAAAAAATGCTAAATTGCTATTTTTGTCACACTGAATTAGTAACTAAGGTCATAATGAAACACACTCGCCTACAATATCCACTTTCTCTTATACGAAGCAAGTTGTTTTCTTTTTCGTGAGTCACTTTGTTAAATGAACCCATTCAAAAACTGATTCACCATTCTCCAGCATTAACTACAGCATAATTGCAAGTGTGACATTGCTTTTATATGACAGTTCAATAAACAATACATTTTACTAGCTGTCTATCTCCTACGGAGCCCCTCAGGGACATGGTGATGGACCTCACGAACTCTTATCATTTCATAAACAAAATGCACAAAATAATGCAATATTTCGTTTAATGCTGCTTTCCAGACATGTTTTCAGTTAAAGATATTATGATGGTTTATAATAGTTTAGTGGAAATTGATCTGTTTTTGTAAACAGTTGACAGTATTGTGAGATACTGAGAGAAATGGATTTTTAAAAAAAATAAAAAATGTTTAAATGATCGAGTTTTTATTTAATGAAACATATACATAAATGAATCTTTCATAATGATATAAATAACATGTATTTAGAAAATACTGTAGATAGGGTGAATTTTCATTTCATGCCATCTTTAATACTGTCACCCTGTCTGAGGTCCTCATCCGAGCCAGATAAACCCTGCTCTGATCATCTTATCGTTATATTTAAAAAAGATACTAGTTAGGTGTAGCTAAGTACTTTTTAAAGTGTAGATATAGATGAACTATAGATGATCAGCTTGTAACTTGACAGGCTGCAGTTTCAAAGCTTCTCCAACACTGTTACATAATGTCTGGTTTCATCACCCACAATGCTTCTCTATTCGCTCTAGTTACACTATATGTAAGCATCCTGAAAAGTTATTTGAGGCCATAAATAGTATCTGTCACCAGGATGTCACAGGGTTGCCAACTCTCACACATTTGACGTAAGACACAAGCTTTGTTTAGGCTCTGCCTCACGCTACCCAACTAAATATCATGCCAAATAACAAAGTCAATGCAAAATAAAATAGCATGCCCCAATTTGTCTTTAAATTTGAAGGGACTTCATAGAGTTTAATTTGGGCTGCTTTGGATGCTAACAGACTTTTACTGTTTAATGGAGTCGAGAGACAATTATACACATTACCATTTCATGTATAACTGGACGGAACTACAGGTATAACTTCAAAATGTGCATATGCATGCCACAACAGACAGAGTGAGAAATAAGCACAATAATTTAGATTCAAATCATAAAATGTATTCAAATCATGAAATTATATTTTTTTTTATAACAGTTACTATAACAGGATCTTTAAAAAAGTCATTACATTTTGGCCCTACAGGAAAAATACAGTAAATGACATTACCATGTTACTGCATGTATTCAGAAGACTGAATGTGTGTTCTTACAGATCACTCTACCTTTGACCTGTTTACACTTAAATTGTGCCTTTGTTTCTCCTTATTACCAATAATTCAGTAGTCTTAAACTGTTTTTGTGCTTTAAAGCTTTGTATTGCCTTCAACACTTTTTATATACTATAACATGTAGGTCTATATACTATGCCTTTCTCTGTCATTCAATGTAGAGCTTACAAAATAAATGTGATTTTTGCTTTTTAGTCAGTAAAGATTTGCTAGCTGTTGACATTAGCTCTTAATGTTAGTTTGCAAGCTAACCATTAAATATGATAGGTAAAGTTAAAGGGATAGTTTATCCAAAAATGAAAATTCTGTCATTAAATACTGCCCTCATGTCGTTCTAAACCCACAAGACTTTCAAAAAGTCTTCTGAAGAGACATGATCACTTTATATGATGAAAAGGCTTTTATACACATTATTCAGCGGATGTACACAGAGCACTCACATTTGGACCGTGCATCTAGTACAATATTAGGCTGAAGTATGGGTAAGTTGCATTAAGACGAAATTAAAAAGAATTACTGCATCCTTAAAAGCTCAAATAGGGGCATATCATTGATTCAACCAATGTCATCAAAATCTCACTCCAGCCAAGCAACCAAAGTTGGCAACCCTGATGTTGTAGATGGATGCTGCTTCTTGGTAATTAACCCTAATCATCATTTACTCACCCTCATGTTGTTCCAGTCATGGATGCATTTCTTCCTCTGCTGAACACAAAAAATATATATATTTTAAAGAATGGTAGTAACTAAACATTTTCGGTTCGCATTGACTTCCATTGCATTTATTTATTTATTTATTTGTCCATACAATGAAAGTCAATGGGAACCGAAACTGTTCAGTTACTAACATTCTGTACAAAGTGATCCACAGAGGAAAGACTTACTAAGTCATACTGGTCTGTAGCGACTTGAGGGTGAGGGTAAATTATGACATAATTGCAATTTTTGGCTAAATTAACCCATTTAGCATGTGCCACAGTATATTGGCTATTCTTGGCTGCCTCCCAATAAGCGTATTTCTGCACTGTATTGTAAGTAGCTTAAGTAAAAAAGCTGTTTATTTCTCTTTAGATTTACTGGGTGTTCCTCCTGCTCCCAATAACGGCACCCATGGCAGTTTAAACCATCTGCTGAAGAGCCCACCCCATCAGCCGGTGTACCCCGCAGAGCGCTCGACTCCATCCACATGCTCCCCTGTGAGCGAGACCCCAAGTGACCCCCGGGGCTGCACCTGTGACTCCCTCACTGAGGCTGAGGTGGGCATCACAGACATTATTCAGGGCTACTGCATTTTTATTCCTATGATTCGTTATGTAAAACATGTTCATCGGTTCTTACAGGGTCGCAGACACAATGCTAAATGACTATATAAAATGCAACTATTTCACTGTGCATAGTTATGGTAGCAAAACAAACAGACTTACTGTGCCATCTTTTAAAAGGAAAGAGCCAGTGCTTCTCATATCTTTTGCTGTTAATGTCCTTGCATCCAGTCAAACTCTATTGTAGTTTGATACAAATTCATCTTAAGATTAAGATTAAGTCAAATGACGCAGATTCCAACAGGGAGAGACTGCATGATGTACTCTTGTCCTCAGAAAACATGAACAAAACTACACATGGTAAAAGAAAACCAATCCAGACAACACTGAACAGCAGGACATCATGATTTTTATTTTTTTATTTTTTTTTATGCATCTTCTAAAGGGGACACTCTTAAACAAATAAAAGTTCTTTATTGGCATTGATGGTTCCATGAAGAACCTTTTACATTCATGGAAACTTTCCATTGAACAAAACTATTTTTATAGTGGAAGATGTTTCTTTAGATTATTAATATGTTCTTCATACTTAGAAAAAAAAAGGTTCTTTTAAGAACTGTTCACTGAAAGGTTTTTTGGGCAACTAAAAATGGTTCTTCTACTACGGCATTGCTACCTTTGGAACCTTTGTTTATAATTGTGCATATTGATGTACTCCTAGGTCCCCTATTATGCTATTTTAAAGGTTCCTAATTCTGTTTTGGAGGTATCCTACAATAGGTTTACATGTATCCAAGGTTAAAAAACACTTTAATTTTATCATAATATAGATTGCATCACCTCATTTCTCAAAGAGTCTGAAAACGGTTTGTTTGAAGATTCAGGCCCTGTCCCAAATGGCACACTTCATGTGCACTTTCGGTCTTTTGGACTTACAATGGCTGCCGCGTGCGCGTGTCTGTTAAGTCCGTGAGACCGCAGTGTGTCCCATTTGTCATTTTTAGATCTCAGAAGGGTGCTCGCGAGCACCCCCATGTGGTCGATTTGCGTCCTTGATGCGCACTTTTGCCGAGCCCGCGCTGATGCGGGCTCCACAGCAGACTTCTTCCCGACAGTCAAAGCGGCATTACGTCACGAAAGTGCGGACTCAGAGGAAGACCGCGAGTGCTTAGGGTTCCATTTGGGACAGGGCCTCAGTCTCTCTAAACCCCTCCTTTCCGAGAGCCTACTCTGCTCTGATTGGTCAGATGGCCCAGTCTGTTGTGAATGATTGGTCTACCGCTTACAGAGCATGTCTAAAACTAAATGCCTTTTCCCATATCTGAATTTCAGCTCCAGTGGTTTCATCAGCACTTGATACTCAGTGATACGAACAATGGCACCGTTTTTTTCTGTATCAATTCCTGCACGAAGCTACAGCTACAGTGTTTGAGGGAAAAGTAGATCTCATTCGCAGGCAACCAGTAAAGACCAAGCTGGCATTATGCAAATTTCTAACAATCTTGCGCTGGTATGTTACTGGAAGTGAGACTGGAATTGCTGACGACTCGTTTAGGCAGTTCAGAATCAATTCTTTCTTTTAGGAGAAAACAACTCAATTTGTTTTGCACTTTGATCTTTAAAACTTCGCAGACATTTTACATTCACAAACAGCTATATTACAATGCACGAAAGGTAATATTCGAAAAGCATAATAGGAGCACTTTAATCCCGGCCATGATGATATTATTAATAGATTGCAATGCTTTATTTAAGGACATTTTTGAGCATGCTTCGGTAGACTTTTTCTAGGCTAAGACTAGATCCCTTCAAAGGCGAAGGCTTTAAATTGAATGCCTACCTTGTTTTATGGTATAATCCTGTGTGTCTTTGAACTGGCTGTTATTAGATGACTCAATCCTAAGAACAGGAGGGGTTTCCTCTTGGTTCCACCCAAGGTTTACTCCTTACTCTTGGAGTTTTTCCTTGCCATTGTTGCTTTGTGCTTGTTAACAGGGTGTTTAAGCCTCAAATCTTGTGAATACATGGTCAATGGTCTAACACTGTAGCTCTGTGGATTTTTTTGAGTTATGATTGTTGTTTGCTTGTCTGTTCTGATCCACATCACATACACACTTTTGGCTTTGTGGTGTTGTCTGGATTTCTTTATTTTTTTTCCCGTGGTTTGTCCCAATCACATAGCTTTCCAGTTTTTGAAAGGGAAGTGAGTCAAGCCACTTATGCTTAACCACTCCAAATGATTTAGTGTTTACACTGCCGTTCAAAATTTGGGGGCAGTTATAATTTCTTTTATATTGAATTTAATACTTTTTTCCCACAAGGATACATTAAATTGATCAAATGTGACAGTAAATATTAACATTATTACTTGTTGCTTGTTCTTTTGAAATTTCTGTTCCTCAAAGAATCATGAAATATTTTCCACAACAATATTATGTTTTCAACATGTTTCTTGAGCTGCAAGTCGGTATATTAGAATGAATTCTGAAGGATCATGTGACTGAAAATTCAGGTTTGATCACAGGAATAAATTCACAATATTTCACAATAATACTGTTTTTACTGTATTTTGATCAAATAAATGCAGCCTTTGTGAGCTTTGTGTATATATATGTTTGTGTTGCTTATTCATTAAAAATTAATTTCCAAAAACTTTTTCAGGTGAACCGTCTGAACCAGCGTCTCATCAAATCAAATTCAAGTGAGTAAATGATAGTTCATATCGACACTGTTTTTAGTGACAAAACTGTAGAGTGAAAAACGTTCTGTTTAATCCTTTAATAGACAGCAATGTCAAGCCTGTTCATCTGCCTTACGGACTCCCGCGTGTCCTTCAGGAGCAGTCGAATCACTGTATACTCCAGCACAGTGCGTACGTCAGCGGATACAGCCGAGACATCCTGATGCCCCTCTGGGTTTCATACACTTTGAATGCAACGGTGAGATTAGTTTTACAGCCCCAACTATCACTCCACAGGCACAGCTGTTTTTTCTGTGTTGACGTATTTGAAACATGAAGTGTACAGGCTGGTGCATATTTCTTCTTGCTACTGTTAGTCAGATGTGGTATTTATAATTAAAAGGGAGGAACAGTCTTTTTTTAGAGCGCACTTTCTCATTTGACAAAGATTTGGATACACCCATGAGAGCAAGATGAGTTATGTGGTGTACAGTATCCTCCCAAAAGTGACTGTAAAATGTGTACAGGTTTATCTGCTAAAAGCTGATTTTGTAAACTTTTAGGAGTACACTAGTATACGGATGATGTCAATACTAACTGATATGGCTTAAATATGGCAGTGTGATGTGGTCTTTAAAGTTGAGTTTAATGTACAGGATGCCTCACACAATAGCTCATTTTGCACAGCAGGGGTTTTCGTTTGATATTTTCTGTGATAATGAATCTAATGGGATTTAATCATTACAGGATTTTAACTTCAAACATTTGTGAAAACAAAGTACACATTAGCGTACTTTTAAGAATACTTATTACAGAAATAATATACTTTAAGAGATGCATTTTTTTCTGACACTTAATCGCATGTTAGTTGATACATGAGAAAGTTAAACTTTGAGAAGGACTTGCATTTAATTTCATAATTACTACTATTATCATGGAAATATGGTTTAAGTTTACTGCATTCGGCTACTATAGACAAGCATTTTGGTTACTAAAATATATAATATCATTTGTTATTGAATCTTGTATGTCATGTATTTAAATACATTTTTTATGTTGCATTTGCAATTTAGTACATTTAAAATATAGTAACTTTAATCGAATAACACACCACAGTTAAAAGTATTTTACATGTGCTTTAGTATGTTAGTCAACACATTAAAATAAGTACATATTTAAACCATGACAAAATCATTTTAGAACATAATGATTTAAAATATTCTTTAAGTAAAGAATTAAAGAATATTTTATTAAAGTAAAACTTTTAACTTGATATTAAGTCTACTTTTAACTCTCTTTTAAGTACACTTAAGTGGCCTTTTATTTCATGAATGTTATCTGCAAATACTAGTTTTTAAAAAAACATATACACTTTTAAGATGTGAAGTACACTATAAGTGCAATTAAACGCTTCTTTTTCACAAGGGGAGTTTGTTATGATGTTGAAAAAGGACGGTGTAAATGTTCTGAGGTTTAATGGTGATGCTGAAGGGAGGAGAGGGAGGCCGTCTGTCATATTTTCTGACCTCACAGAACATGTGCTACTCATTATGTGGGCCAACCACTGAGTAAATCTCAGTCTCTGGCATCAACATCATCATCATCACACCCAACGGGACAGTGACAGACAGACTCATCAAGTGTTTTCTCGGCTTAATGCAGCTCTTGCGTTTGTTATTGTAATTCATGTGAAATGCAATTGTGACATGTGTTTTGACTGGAACTGACATTAGCTATGTTTTCATCCATCCATTTTCATGTGAATTTTGGGATATTGCATAAAAACGTTGGATGGAAACCCCAAGATGTGCATAAATTTGAAAAAATATGCATAAACTAAGATGAAAACACATTACTGAATAAAAATGGTCTTAATACAGCACTGCACAGGCCGATTGGTGCCTGACAAACGCAATGCATTCTAGTTAGGTTTGTCTGACTTTGAATGGCTCCACTGCTGGTGGTGAATCTATTTCATAACTTCATAAATTATAAAGTATGCACACACCTCGTGAGCATCCCTATGGGAAGCAGAAAGTGTCTCCGTTTTTATCTCCTCCCCGATTGCAACCGGCAGATCCCGCCTGTTAGAAGCCTAGAATAGTTTAACTCGAACTCACCTAATAACTCATGCTCAGCAAAAAAACTCACATGACTTTACCTCAGCAGAGGATGTGATTGGATAACTGGACTAACTAGTGAACCAATCTCATTTAGACATACACTCGCGAACTTCCCTGAGCATTTTCCCTCGGGTTAATCACTGACACCATTTTGAAGTGCGTTCAACTTCGTCAAGTGGACGAGGGAAGTTTATTTGGACAAACCCTCAAACTCTCGATTTTGACCGAGGGAGCGAGTCTGTACACTTCAGACAGATCCATAGACCACAATGCACCCTGATTGTGACATCACAGCAGATCATGCTTAATTTACCCCCACACGACTCAAGAGTATGATACTGGAGTTATTTTGATGTGCTCATCTTGCACATGTGCCTTGATTTTTATTTGCACAAATTAGTTTGTCCACAAGTTGGCAACATTGTCCCAGCCTCTTGTTTCACAGTCGAAAAAGAAACAGATGAGACGGAACAAAAAAAAAAAAATGTTTTGTGCCCTTCCCTCGCTAAATTCCCTCTGTCTCGTTCACTCGGATGTGTGTCGGTTAACCACATAATATCGGCTCACTCGGTTAACCACGCTATCTTAAGCTGACTGTTATTTACACAGTTATAGTTTACTGTATTGTTATCATTTTTATTTGTGTCATTTTTTTATATATCTTTTTCCAACAGCCCAAGCATACATACAGGCCTTTAGAATGGTGCATAGACAAATCTATAAGGAAAAATTTATGTAAATAATAAATCAACTCAATATTGGATTCCAAGTGATCAAGGGCCAAGGGCGTCCCATTTAAACGTTTCAAGCGTTCCACCAGTATTGGCCACTAGTGCAATGTAAGCAATGACACACATCCGAGTGAACGAGACGGAGGGACGTTAGCGAGGGAAGGGCACAAATTATTTTTTTTTTTTTTCGTCTCATCTGTTTCTTTTTCGACTGTGAAACAAGAGGCTGGGACATTGTTGCCACCTTGTGGACAAACTAATTTATGTAAATAAAGATCAAGGCGCATGTGCAAGATGAGCGCATACAGTACACATTGAAATTTACTGTATGTGACGTGCACTGAACATATACGTTTTCTGACACCATATGATTGCTTTGTGTGAGAAACAGAAATTGAATTAGTTGAAAGTTAACTAAACAGGAATTTGGCTCTAATTTTAGCCTGTTCCTTAAACAAAGCTACTGAATGTTTCAATCAATGTCTACAGTATGGTGTTTTTGTCATTATGAAGCTTGACTGCGCTAGTCCTCCAAGGAATAACCAGGACATTTTTTGTTCCAATTTTAGGTTTATTCAATTAAATCATCTTTATAGTATCTTCTGGCTCTCTTGACTCATAAACCGACTGCAAGCCACAACATGAGATTGTGAAATGTCATCTCAAATCTGTCCAGAGTGGGTGTTCAGGCTTGATCTTGCAATACATTTTTTGTTGTTGTTGATGTATGGGAGTAACTTTACACACAAGCATGACTCATGAAATATTACCAAATCATCTTCCTTTTGGAAGGTTTAAAAGCTGAAATGTTAAGCTTGTATTTTTATTTAAGTGCTCTCATTTGAGATGTAAAGCTGTCTAAACTGTCTTTATTATAAGTATCTAGCACAATTTAAGACTACTAAGCCAAGATTAGAGATATGTTGCTTCAACACAAAGCAAACTGGACTTTCTCATGAGGCTCGAAAGAGTTTTCAGATGGAAATGTGTGGAAATGTGTATTTACTAAATAGCACTGACTGTATTTTCACTGTTATGTTTCTGTCAAGATTTGCGTCATACACTTGATGAGTGTTTTAATGGTCAAGTAAGCACTCTTTCATCTGAATGCTGATTTTATTTCTGTCTTTGTCAATCCAAGGTTAGCGTGCGTCTCTCAGCAGACACATGTGTGCGTGCAGATGTGCGAGTTCAGGCCAGTGAGAGACAGTCCTGCTCGTTCTATAAGAACAATTCCACTCTGACCTTTGGCCTCCTGCATCCGCCCAGTGAGTCCAACAGGATATCTAGATTTACTATATATAGATATATATAGTAAATCTATATATATATCTATATATATAGTACTATATATAGATATCTATCTATATATATATATATATATATATATATATATATATATATATTACACACACACATATATATATATATATATTTTAAACAAACTTTTATGTTAGATGCGATTAATCACGATTAATC